>NC_084637.1:10586653-10591653 GCF_033978795.1 Nerophis ophidion
GCCCGCGGGCACCAGGTAGCCCGTAAGGACCAGATGAGTCGCCCGCTGGCCTGTTCTAAAAATAGCTCAAATAGCAGCACTTACCAGTGAGCTGCCTCTATTTTTTAAATTGAATTTAATTACTAGCAAGCTGGTCTCGCTTTGCTCGACATTTTTAATTCTAAGAGAGACAAAACTTAAATAGAATTTGAAAATCCAAGAAAATATTTTAAAGACTTGGTCTTCACTTGTTTAAATAAATGCATTTATTTTTTTACTTTGCTTCTTATAACTTTCAGAAAGACAATTTTAGAGAAAAAATACAACCTTAAAAATTATTTTAGGATTTTTAAACACATATACCTTTTTACCTTTTAAATTCCTTCCTCTTCTTTCCTGACAATTTAAATCAATGTTCAAGTATTATTATTTTTTATTGTAAAGAATAATAAATACATTTTGCATTAATTCTTCATTTTAGCTTCTGTTTTTTCAACGAAGAATATTTGTGAAATATTTCTTCAAACTTATTATGATTAAAAATCTAAAAAAATATTCTGGCAAATCTAGAAAATCTGTAGAATCAAATTTAAATCTTATTTTAAAGTCTTTTGAATTGCTTTTAAAATTTTTGTAGTGGAAAATCTACAAGAAATAATGATTTGTCTTTGTTAGAAATATAACTTGGTCCAATTTCAATCAATCAATCAATCAATCAATGTTTATTTATATAGCCCCAAATCACAAATGTCTCAAAGGACTGCACAAATCATTACGACTACGACATCCTCGGAAGAACCCACAAAAGGGCAAGGAAAACGCACACCCAGTGGGCAGGGAGAATTCACATCCAGTGGGACGCCAGTGACAATGCTGACTATGAGAAACCTTGGAGAGGACCTCAGATGTGGGCAACCCCCCCCTCTAGGGGACCGAAAGCAATGGATGTCGAGCGGTTTGTTATATATTATAACAAAGTGCAGATTGGATTTTAACCTAATTAAAACATGTCATCAAAATTGTAAAATTAATCTTGATTAGTAAAATTTACTAATGATGTTCCATAAATTCTTTATTTTTTTCAAAAAGATTCGAATTAGCTAGTTTTTCTATTAATTTTTTTTTGGTTGAATTTTGAATTTTAAAGAGTTGAAATTGAAGATAAACTATGTTTTAAAATGTTATTTTCATATTTTTTGTATTTTCTCCTCTTTTAAACCGTTCAATTAAGTGTTTGTTTCATCATTTATTCTCTACAAAAAAACTTCCGTACAAAGAAAAAAAATGTACGACGGAATGACAGACAAAAATACCCATTATATATATATATATATATATATATATATATATATATATATATATATATATATATATATATATATTTATTTATTAAAGGTAAATTGAGCAAATTGGCTATTCCTGGCAATTTATTTAAGTGTGTATCAAACTTGCATTAATTGGTTTCAAAAAGGTTGGTGACCCCAGGTTTAAAGTCATATCCAACAATTGCAACAACGGCTTTTTTCCTGTCAATTGAGTTTCGTTTTTTTGTATGATTTTTGCTGGTGGTGTGCCTCCGGATTTTTTTTAACGCTTAAAAAAGGTTTGCAGTGGACAAAGTGACACAACAACTCTATTAGCGTGCCCATAAAAGGAAGTTATTTGAACAATTACAGCAAATGGGACTCATTAGAATTGAGCCAAACGTGGGACTGCCACAGGGGATCCGTTAAAGCACGAACAAGTACCGCCGCTCGCATCGGGGCTTCTCTGCTCACACGACGGCGTTCTTCCGTTTCATCTGGCGGCGACCCGGCGTCGCCTCTTCGCCTGTAAATCCTTTCCTCCTAATTAGAGAAGCCCTTCCAGTTGTCTCTCACCTTGTGCCGTCTGACTGTTCGTTTGCACCTCACTCTCTCCTTTCTTGTTCCCTGACCATGACATCACTGCTGTTCCCGTCCCATATTTTATTTTGTTTCTTCCATGTCCTTTTCACCAACCCCTTTTTTCAATTCTGTCTGCGTCTCCTTGCTTCTCAACCCCCGTCGACCTAATCACTCCAAACTGCGGCATTACTATTCACCACATGACTGTATATCTCATTATGTTGAAACCCCAACCCTCTTTGTAAATTTCAAGCTCCCTCTCAACTCCCCCTTTCTTCTATCGGGCCGCCGCAATCGATACGGCACCTCGCGTGGCCGCCGCAATACCATGCTACACACATCTTCCATTAGCCGCTAATGGCTTCTACAACTAATAGAGTTTTGAACGTCGAGTATGAGGCAGCACCAGTTTTTTCTTTTGTTTTTTTTCTTGCTACATTTGTCTAACATGGTGGCCGTGATGAGGGCAATGAAATGCAATTGGTGGGCGATAAAAAAGATCGAAGCAATGAAAAAAAAGGGTAGCATAGGCCGACGTGTACGTGCAACAGGTATGTAAATGTCAAACGCGTTAGTGGGCATTTAACCTTTGAGCACAGCTTGCAAATACAAACCCCGTTTCCATATGAGTTGGAAAACTCATAGGGGTGTGGGAAAAAATCGATTCGAATACGAATCGAACCAAATACGTTGTGCGATTCAGAATCGATTCTCATTTTTAAAAAATCGATTGTTTTTTTATCAATCCAACAAACCACTACACAGCAATACCATAACAATGCAATCCAATTCCAAAACCGAACCTGACCCAGCAACACTCAGAACTGCAATAAACAGAGCAATTGAGAGGAGACACAAACACCACACAGAACAAACCAAAAGTAGTGAAACCAAAATGAATATTATCAACAACAGTATCAATATTAGTTATAATTTCAGCATAGCAGTGATTAAAAATTTTGGTCAACATTTGTAAAAATAATAAAAAAGAACAATAGTGTCACAGTGGCTTACACTTGCATCGCATCTCATAAGCTTGACAACACACTGTGTCCAATATTTTCACAAAGATAAAATAAGTCATATTTTTGGTTCGTTTAATAGTTAAAACAAATTTACATTATTGCAATCAGTTGATAAAACATTGTCCATTACAATTATAAAAGCATTTTTTTTTAAATATCTACTACTCTGCTAGCATGTCAGCAGACTTGGGTAGATCCTGCTGAAATCCTATGTATTGAATGAATACAGAGTCGTTTTGAATCGGAAAAATATCGTTTTTGAATCGAGAATCGAATCGAATCGAAAAAAATCGATATGTTATCGAATCGTGACCCCAAGAGTCGATATTGAATCAAATCGTGGGACACCCAAAGATTCACAGCCCTAGTGTTAGATGTATATAAGGTTTATTTGAAATAGGGAAAGACATCTGAAACAGTTATCCAATGTATGCATCATAGTTTTTGTAGCCAAAGCTAATTTACAACACTTGCCCCCAACAACAACAACAACCACAACACAGATCCAACATCATTAAAACAGGAAAATAAAAATAATAAAAAAAAAATTAGTCGATAATAATGATAATAGACATAATACAAAGTGAAAACTAGATTAAAAGACAATAATAACAATAACAACACAAAGTGCAGACTAGATAAAAAAAAAAGATTAGTAAAAATGAGTAAAAAATAAACATGGGAACACGATTGCTGCTCAAATAGCCATAATTTTGTTTGTTTTTTGAAAGTGACAAGTGCAGATTTTCAAAGTGTCAGGTAAAGAGTTCTGTGGTTGTGGTCCTTTTATAGAAAAGGCAGTCTGCACAAAAGATGTTCTACGGCAGTGGTCCCCAACCACCGGGCCGCAGAATAATTTTTTATTAATTTTTATTAAAAAAAAATATATATATATATATTTTTTTTTTTATTTTTTTTTTTATTAAATCAACAAAAAAAACACAATATACACTTACAATTAGTGCACCAACCACAAAAACCTCCCTTTTTCATTACAAAAACGTCCCTTTTTCATGAAAAAGAAAAAAAAAAAAAAAAAAAAAAAAGCATTCCCCCCAGTGCCGCGGGACAAATTATTAAGCGTTGACCGGTCCGCGGATACAAAAAAGGTTGGGGGCCACTGTTCTACGGAATGGAACGCAACAGTTGCTTTTTGACATTGCTCCGGTGGTAGATCTGGTACCACTTTGCAGTCTTGTAATTGCCTTGCAGAGCAATTGGGGAGCAGAGTTATCCAAGCATTTAAAAAACAGTTTGACTGTATGTAACAAAATAAAATTGGTAAAACTTCAAATATTGTATTTGGTTAAAATTTGGCAATGATGATATCGTATACTCTTCTTGTCTAGGATTTTCAAGGCTCGGTTATAAAGACACTCAAAAGTCTTGACTGATGACTGGTGTGCCTGGGACCATATAGTTAAGCCATAAGATGTGTGAAAGAATATGTAAATATAAACGGAATACAATGATTTGCAAATCATTTTCAACCCATATTCAGTTGAATATGCTACAAAGACATCACATTTGATGTTCAAACTGATAAACATTTTTTTTTTTTTGCAAAAAATCATTAACTTTAGAATTTGATGCCAGCAACAAGTGACAAAGAAGTTGGGAAAGGTGGCAATAAAAACTGATAAAGTTGAGGAATGCTCATCAAACACTTATTTGGAATATCCCACAGGTGTGCAGGCTAATTGTGAAGGCACTAGAGATGCGCAGTTTGCGGTCTCATCCACGGAATCTGTGGATAAACCGCGGGGCGGGCGGGTGACATGACGAAAAAATAGATTTTAAATACATTCGGGCGGGTGGCGGTTGGACCATTTGGAAATATATATACATCAGGGGTCAGCAACCTTTACCACTCAAAGAGCCATTTTGAGCCGTTTCACAAAGTAAAGAAGACAATGGGAACCGCAATCATTCTCGCAAGATAACAAGAATAAGAGCGTGCTATGAAGCCATTGTCTTACACGCCTTCTAGAACATGTACAAACTGCTTGCCAGTCCAGCAAAATGTTGTATGTGGCTTCCGCAGATACACGTACGAGATTGAAAGGCATACTGGGTGATACAGGTTAAACTGAAGGTTGTGATATAAACA
>NC_084637.1:10596653-10636653 GCF_033978795.1 Nerophis ophidion
GTGTTTTTTTTTTTACATAAGAAATACATAAATAATATATCTTCTAAATGAAAAAAACAAACGTCAATAAAAAATTGCAAAACACCAGCAGGCACAAAAACGCATCAATTGAAATCAATTTAATCCGCTCCTTAAGTCATCTAGTAGCTAAAAAAAATAGCATTACTATTAATATATTATTGGGGATTAGAAAATATATTTTATATTCGTATGCGTCTGCGCTTCTGTAAAGCACCAGTTCCATTGGCAGCAAAGCAGGCCCAGAACATAATACTAACACCACCATGCTTGACGGTAGGTGTGCGGTTCCTGGGATTAAAGCTCTCACCTTTTCTCCTCCAATCATATTGCTGGGTATTGTAGCCAAACAGCTACATTTTTGTTTCATCCGATCAAAGAACTTTCCTCCAGAAGGTCTTATCTTTGTCCATGTGATGTCAGATGAAACAAAAAATTAGCTCTTTTGTGAGCCCTTTAATCCCAGGAACACCACACCTACCGTCAAGCATGGTGGTGGTAGTATTTCGGCTCTCGGCCTGTTTTGCTGCCAAAAGAACTAGTGCTTTACAGAGAGTAAATGGGACATTGAAAAAGGAGGATTGCTTCCAAATTTTTCAGGACAACCTAAAATCCTCAGCCTGGAGGTTGGGTCTTGGGCACAGTTGGGTGTTTCAACAGGACAATGACCCCAAACACACATCAAAAGTGGTAAAGGAATGGCTAAAATAGGTTAGAATGTGCTCCAATCACAAAACTATTTAAATTGTAGAAATTATTGGAAACTCAAGACAGCCATGACATTATGTTCTTTACAAGTGTATGTAAACTTTTGACCACGACTGTATTCCGCACATTAATGAAGACAGACATGCTGAAAGGATTGATTTTTTTAAAACTACTGAGAGAGGTTTCTAAAATTGTGACTATCAGCCTGTGTTTTGATGCTAGATAAAGTAATCATAATATAATATTATATATTATAATTAAATAGGGGTGCAATGATTAGTTTTAACAAAGAATCAATTTGATCCGATATTTGTGGTTGCCAATCCAAATCAGGAACTATGTTATTTTTTTTAGAACTATATAAAGTTGCAAGTGATTAAGTAATTTTTATTTTTTTTAAATAAATAAAAAAATCAAGCAGTGTGAATGTGATATAGTGAAGTTTCCTATATTCCTGTTATTTCTTGTAAAGGAATTATGTGCAAGTGATTTATGGAAACAAACACTCAAGTAAACGACAATAAATGGCCATCCAGCCATCCATTTCCTACCGCTTGTCTCTTTCGGAGTCGCGGGGGGGTTGCTGGAGCCTATCTCAGCTGCGTTGCGGGCGGAAGGCAGGGTACACTCTGGACAAGTCGCCCCCTCATCGCAGTAATGGCCAATCTATTCACATCTTATTTGAATGAAGTGCAACCGACTCTTGAAATAGCAAGACGAAACATTTAAAACATTCAAGACATTTTCAATAAAAGTACAGTAACCAACATTTTCATAGTAATTTAGGCTCGGGCCAATTACAAATTTTGATTGACGATATATTGACCTACGAATTCCATCCCATCCATCCATCATCTTCCGCTTATCCGAGGTTGGGTCGCGGGGGCAGCAGCCTAAGCAGGGAAGCCCAGACTTCCCTATCTCCAGCCACTTCGTCTAGCTCTTCCCGGGGGATCCTGAGGCGTTCCCAGGCCGGCCGGGAGACATAGTCTTGACCAACATGTCCTGGGTCTTCCCCATGGCCTCCTACTAGCTGGACGTGCCCTAAACACTTCCCTAGGGAGGCGTTCGGGTGGCATCCTGACCAGATGCCCGAACCACCTCATCTGGCTCCTCTCGATGTGAAGGAGCAGCGGCTTTACTTTGAGTTCCTCCCGGATGGCAGAGCTTCTCACCCTATCTCTAAGGGAGAGCCCCGCCACACGGCGGAGGAAACTCATTACGGCCGCTTGTACCCGTGATCTTATCCTTTCGGTCATGACCCAAAGCTCATGACCATAGGTGAGGATGGGAACGTAGATCGACCGGTAAATTGAGAGCTTTGCCTTCCGGCTCAGCTCCTTCTTCACCACAACGGATCGATACAACGTCCGCATTACTGAAGACGCCGCACCGATCCGCCTGTCGATGTCACGATCCACTCTTCCCCCACTCGTGAACAAGACTCCTAGGTACTTGAACTCCTCCACTTGGGGCAGGGTCTCCTCCCCAACCCGGAGATGGCACTCCACCCTTTTCCGGGCGAGAACCATGGACTCGGACTTGGAGGTGCTGATTCTCATTCCGGTCGCTTCACACTCGGCTGCGAACCGATCCAGTGAAAGCTGAAGATCCTGGTCAGATGAAGCCATCAGGACCACATCATCTGCAAAAAGCAGAGACTTAATCCCGTGGCCACCAAACCGGATCCCCTCAACGCCTTGACTGCGCCTAGAAATTCTGTCCATAAAAGTTATGAACAGAATCGGTGACCAAAGACAGCCTTGGCGGAGTCCAACCCTCACTGGAAACGTGTCCGACTTACTGCCAGCAATGCGGACCAAGCTCTGGCACTGATCGTACAGGGAGCGGACCGCCACAGTAAGACAGTCCGATACCCCATACTCTCTGAGCACTCCCCACAGGACTTCCCGAGGGACACGGTCGAATGCCTTCTCCAAGTCCACAAAGCACATGTAGACTGGTTGGGCAAACTCCCATGCACCCTCAAGAACCCTGCCGAGAGTATAGAGCTGGTCCATGGTTCCACGACCAGGACGAAAACTACACTGTTCCTCCTGAATCCGAGGTTCGACTATCCGGCGAAGCCTCCTCTCCAGTACACCTGAATAAACCTTACCGGGAAGGTAAGGTTATTGCCGATAAATAATAATTTTGCCATTATTTTTTGGGGCCTAAATTAACCATTGATGTAATGATAACACATAATAATAATGTACAAGCCAAAAGTTTGGACACACCTTCTCATTCAATGTGTTTTCTTTATTTATTTTCATGACTATTTACATTGTGCATTGTCACTGAAAACCTCATACCTGTGAATAAACACATGTGTAGTTATCTACTTAACAAAAAAAAGGTGAAATAACTGAAAACGTTTTATATTCTAGTTTCTTCAGTATAGCCACCCTTTGCTCTGACTACTGCATTGCACGCAGGTGTGCTTGAAGCTCATCGAGAGAATGCCAAGAGTGTGCAATGCAGTAATCACAGCAAATGGTGGCTATTTTGAAGAAACTAGATGGAATGGTCTGCGATGAGGTGGCGACTTGTCCAGGTTGTACCCCGCCTACCGCCCGAATGCATCTGAGATAGGCTCCAGCGACCACAAAAGTGACAAGCTTTACAAAATGGATGGAATGAAAAAATTGCTTCAGTTTTCAAATGTTCTTTGGCTGAATAAATTCTAGCAGAGATTCTTCCACACTGCATTATGTGACTTACACGTCGTTTCAAAACACAAATTCTTATGTTTTACACTTCAAACAGTCTTTAAAATTATTAAGTAATAACATTAACCTTCTAAAGATGCCTCGTATCCACAAAATTAAGGGGGAAAATATATGTATGTATGTATCTGTATACATGTGAGGTCAGGAAAAAAGACAGTCTGTTTCATCCCTGCTCTTCAGGGGATTTTATTTTAAAATCCCCTGGAGAGCAGGGACACCTGCGAAACAGACTTTTAGGGATGAAACAGCCTTTGTGTTTTTTCCTGACCTAACGTATACTCTGCTCTACCCCAGTATTGAGCACTGTATAACGGATAAACCACAGAAACCTTGACTATATATATATATATATATATATATATATATATATATATATATATATATATACGCCGTATTTCCTTGAATTGCCGCAGGGCATATAGTATGCGCCTGCCTCGAATTACTGCCGGGTCAAACTCGCTTCGCAAAATAATTAGCGCATGCTTAGTATTACCGCCTGGTCAAACTCGTGACATCACGAGTGACACTTCCCCTGTCATCATTTTCAAAATCGAGGAGGCTGATTTCAATACCAGTAATTTGAAATTGCATAAAGGGAAGATGATTAAGAGCTATTTAGTAGGATTTATGGTCCAAGCTTACATCACACTCAAATTTTTACTGTATGCCTTTGGTAAGTGCCGGAGTGCAAAGAGGTTTTAGAATAATTAGCGCATGCTTACTTTTACCGCATGCCTTTGAGAAGCGCAGGAGTGTCAAATACAGAGTGGGCCAAAATTTTAAACTGAACAAAGCCGCGGGCCAAAGTTGAACAAAATAACCTTTTAATAGGGACCCAAACAAGTTTTGCATTGAATATTAAACAAGCGAGACTTATATGAATATATAGTGACATGCAAAATCGAGTTTCAAATAATACTAATAATTTAAAAATAGCAATGGCATATCAAATCAAATTTAAATAGAAATTGAATGCCTCTTTTCTATTTGCAACCTTCTCAGGTGAATATCAAAATAAACTTTTCCCACAGGCTAATAATAAATGTGTATATTGTAGCGTCCGGGAAGAGGTAGTGCTGCAAGGGATTCTGTGTATTTGTTCGGTTGTGTTTATGTTGTGTTACATTGCGGATGTTCTCCCGAAATTGGCTTGTCATTCTCGTTTAGTGTTGGTTCACAGTGTGGCGCATATTTGTAACAGTCTTAAAGTTGTTTATACGGCCACCCTCAGTGTGACCTGTATGGCTGTTGACCAAGCTTGCATTGCATTAGCTTGTGTGTGTGTGTGTGTGTAAAAGCCACGTATATCATTTGACTAGGCCGGCACGCTGTTTCTACGTAGGAAAAGCGGACGTGACGAAAGGTTTTAGAGGACGCTTGAGGCAGTGCCTTTAAGACACGCCCCCAACATTGTTGTCCAGGTGGGAATTGGGAGAAATTTGGGAGAATGGTTGCCCCTTGGTGATTTTCGGGAGGGGCACTGAAATTTGGGAGTCTCCTTGGAAAATCGGGCCAAATTTGGCCCGCGGGCCAGAGTTTGACACCCATGTTTTAAGTGATCGGTTCGAACTCAGCAAAAAATATTATACTTGGCGGTCCGCTCCCCGTACGATCAGTGCCAGACCTTGGTCCGCATTGCCGGCAGAAAGTCGAACACATTTCCAGTGAGGGTTGGACTCCGCCAAGGCTGTCCTTTGTCACCGATTCTGTTCATAACTTTTATGGACAGAATTTTTAGGCGCAGTCAAGGCGTTGAGGGGTTCCGGTTTGGTAACCGCAGGATTAGGTCTCATCTTTTTGCAGATGATGTGGTCCTGATGGCTTCATCTGACCGGGATCTTCAGCTCTCGCTGGATCGGTTCGCAGCCGAGTGTGAAGCGACCGGAATGAGAATCAGCACCTCCAAGTCCGAGTTCATGATTCTCGCCCGGAAAAGGGTGGAATGCCATCTCCGGGTTGGGGAGGAGACCCTGCCCCAAGTGGAGGAGTTCAAGTACCTAGGAGTCTTGTTCACAAGTGGGGGAAGAGTGGATCGTGAGATCGACAGGCGGATCGGTGCGGCGTCTTCAGTAATGCGGACGTTGTACGGATCCGTTGTGGTGAAGAAGGAGCTGAGCCGGAAGGCAAAGTTCTCAATTTACCGGTCGATCTACGTTCCCATCCTCACCTATGGTCATGAGCTTTGGGTCATGACCGAAAGGATAAGATCACGGGTACAAGCGGCCGAAATGAGTTTCCTCCGCCGTGTGGCGGGGCTCTCCCTTAGAGATAGGGTGAGAAGCTCTGCCATCCGGGAGGAATTTAAAGTAAAGCCACTGCTCCTTCACATCGAGAGGAGCCAGATGAGGTGGTTCGGGCATCTGGTCAGGATGCCACCCGAACGCCTCCCTAGGCAGGTGTTTAGGGCACGTCCAACCGGTAGGAGGCCACGGGGAAGACCCAGGACACGTTGGGAAGACTATGTCTCCCGGCTGGCCTGGGAACGCCTCGGGATCCCCCGGGAAGAGCTAGACGAAGTGGCTGGGGAGAGGGAAGTCTGGGTTTCCCTGCTTAGGCTGTTGCCCCCGCGACCCGACCTCAGATAAGCGGAAGATGATGGATAGATGGATGGATGGACTGGCATTCCTTATGCTCCACAGAGCTACAAGCTTGCTGTTACGACGTCCTGAATATGAAAAGATTACCAAGTCCGTCCTTCGGATTATAAATATACATTTTGATGTATGAATGTAAAGGCGATTGCTATGTGAGGGGCGTCAATAAGATGTCTTCCTTCAATACTTCTAATCTAATACCTCAGTCACTGGGAGTCACACGCAGCGATTATACAGCAAAAATAATAATAAGAAGCGACTGGCGGTACTGGGAAAAAAAAAAAAAAACTCGGTTAAAATGGAGACAATAAGGAAGAGACAAAAGAAGAATGGAGAAATCTATCTGTGACAGAGAAGGTTCCGTGTCAGGGAAGGTTTTCCTCCTGCTTCATTACAAGGCACACTTCTATCGTTTGTCGATGTCAGAACCAAATTACAACGCCTAAAGAGTAAACATGATCAGTGAAGCATAAAGACAAGGCAGCTTGTTCTTTTAGCCCGTTTTGCGTAAAAAGGGGCATTGAAAATGTCAATTAATGTAAACAACAGAGTGCTCAAAATGAAATTTTACCTCCAACTTATTCCCCGCTCCTTCCTCAATAATAATAGCAAAGTGCCTTTGTGAAAGCAACTGTTCTCTGTAGCACACAGCTTTCATATACACTCCTCTCTGACACCTTACCGTGGTAGAGGAATTTTACGTGTCCCAATGATCCTATGAGCTATGTTGTCCAGGGGCTTTCATGCCCCCTGGTAGGGTCTCCCAAGACAAACAGGTCCAAGGTGAGGGATCAGTAGCTCAAAGACTTCTATGGGAATGCAAGAACAAAGACTCCAATTTCCCTTGCCCAGGCGAGGGTCACCGGAGCCCCCCTCTGGAGCCAGGCCCGGAGTTGGGGCACGATGACGAGCGCCTGGGGCCCAACCGTGCACAGCCCGAAGAAACCACGTGGGTCACCCCTGCAATGGGCTGAACACTCTTGGGAGGGGATACAGAGGTGGGGTGCATTGTGAGCTGGGCGGAAGCCGGAGGCAGGGCACTTGGCGGTCTGATCCTCGGCTACATAATCTAGCTCTTGGGATGTGCAACGTCACCTCGCTAGGGGGGAGGGAGCCTGAGCTAGTGCGCGAGGTAGAGAATTTCTGGCTGGATATAGTCGGACTCAACTCGACGCACAGCAAGGGCTCTGGAACCAGTGCTCTCGAGAGAGATGGACTCTCTGCCACACTGGCGTTGCACGCAGTGAGAGGCAATGGTCTGGGGTAGCAATTCTTGTTGCCCCCCGGCTCAAAGCCTGCGTGTTGGAGTTCAACCCAGTGGACGAGAGGGTAGCTTTCCTCTTCTTTCGGGTTGGGGGACGGGTCCTGACTGTTATTTGTGCTTATGAACCAAACAGCAGTTCAGAGTACCCACCCTTTTTGGATGCACTCGAGGGAGAACTGGAAAGTGCTCCCACGGGTGATTCCCTTGTCCTACTGGGGGACTTTAACGCTCATGTTGGCAACGACAGTGAAACCTGGAGAGGCGTGATTGGGAAGAATGGCCGCCCGGATCTGAACCCGAGTGGTGTTTTGTTATTGGACTTTTGTGCTCGTCTAACAAACACCATGTTCAAACATAAGAGTGTCTTTATGTGCACTCCAGGCCGCAGTACCATGATCGACTTTGTAGTTGTGTCAACGGATTTGCGGCCTCATGTTTTGGACACTCAGGTGAAGAGAAGGGCGGAGATTTCTACCAATTTGTTGGGTTTTCTGCGATTGGGGGGGGAAGGATGACGGACAGACCTGGCAGGCCCAAACACATTGTGAGGGTCTGCTGGGAACGTCTACTGGAGTCTCATGTCAGAGAGAGTTGCAATTCCCACCTCCGGAAGAACTTTGAACATGTCACAAGGGAGTTGCGGGACATTGAGTCCGAGTGGACCATGTTCCACACCTCTATTGTCGAGGCGGCTGATTGGAGCTGTGGCCGCAAAGTAGTTGGTGCCTGTCGTGGCGGTAATCATGGAACCCGTTGGTGGACACCGGCGGTGAGGGATGCCGTCAAGCTGAAGAAGGAGTCCTATCGGGTTCTTTTGGCTCATAAGACTCCGGAAACAGCGGACAGGTACCAACAGGCCAAGCATTGTGCGGCTTCAGCGGTCGCGGAGGCAAAAACTCGGACATGGGAGGAGTTCGGAGAAGCCATGGAAAAGCAGTGCACTGTCAACTGCGGATGTTGTGGATCAGTGGAGGGAATACTTCGAAGACCTCCTGAATCCCACCAACACGTCTTCCTATCAGGAAGCAGTGCCTAGGGAATCTGTGGTGGGCTCTCCTATTTTTGGGGCTGAGGTTGCTGAGGTAGTTTCTCTTATGTCCCCGCCTCCCTTGTGGAGGGGGTCCGGTCCGATGACCATAGATGAAGTACTGGCTGTCCAGAGTCGAGACCCAGGATGGACCGCTCGTCGGGACCCAGGATGGACCGCTCGCCTGTATCGATTGGGGACATCTCTACGCTGCTGATCCGCCTCCGCTTGAGATGGTCTCCTGTGGACGGGACTCTCGCTGCTGTCTTGGATCCGCTTTGAACTGAACTCTCGCGGCTGTGTTGGAGCCACTATGGATTGAACTTTCACAGCATCATGTTAGACCCGCTCGACATCCATTGCTTTCGGTCCCCTAGAGGGGGGGGGGGGGGGGGTTGCCCACATCTGAGGTCCTCTCCAAGGTTTCTCATTGTCAGCATTGTCACTGGCGTCCCACTGGATGTGAATTCTCCCTGCCCACTGGGTGTGAGTTTTCCTTGCCCTTTTGTGGGTTCTTCCGAGGATGTTGTAGTCGTAATGGTTTGTGCAGTCCTTTGAGACATTTGTGATTTGGGGCTATATAAATAAACATTGATTGATTGATTGATAGTTAAAAAGCTCCTCGGTGGCAAGGCCCCGGGGGGTGGATGAGATCCACCCGGAGTTCCTTAAGACTCTGGATGCGTGGGGCTGTCTTGGTTGACATCGTGGACATCGAGGGTGTTACCTCTGGATCGGCAGTCCGGGGTGGTCGTTCCTCTCTTTAAGAAGGGGAACCGGAGAGTGTGTTCCAACTTTCCTGGGATCACACTCCTCAGCCTTCCCGGTAAGGTTTATTCAGTTGTACTGGAGAGGAGGCTACGCCAGATAGTCGAACCTAGGAGTCTTGGGAATGAGGGAAGAGTGGATCGTGTAATCGACAGGCGGATCGGTGAGGCGTCTTCAGTAATGTGGACGCTGAATCGTTCCGTTGTGGTGAAGGAGCTGACCCACAAGGCAAAGCTCTCAATTTACCGGTCGATCTACGTTCCCATCCTCACCTATGGTCATGAGCTTTGGATTATGACCTAAAGGACAAGATCACGGGTACAAGTGGTCGAAATGAGTTTCTTCCTCTGGGTGGCGGGGCTCTCCCTTAGAGATAGGATGAGAAGCTCTGTCATCCGGCAGGAGCTCAAAGTAAAGCCGCTGCTCCTCCACAGCGAGAGGAGCCAGATGAGGTGGTTCAGGACATCTGGTCAGGTTGCCACCCAAATGCCTCCCTAGGGAGGTGTTTGGGGCACGTCAGACCGGTAGGAGGCCACGGGGAAGATCCAGGACACGCTGGGAAGACTAGGTCTCCCGGCTGGCCTGGGAACGCCTCAGGATCCCCCAGGAGGAGCTGGACGAAATTATCGTTTTGTATCCATATTCCACAATGCTTGTGTCCACACAAAAATAAGTGCAGATAAGTATGTGTTCTCAACATGTAGGACAGTGAGATTAAATGATGTTAGTTGCCGTTACTCAGGTTACTAAATCTCAGCATTGTCATTAACTATGAAGCAAATAAGTTTCGGAAGGAAATGTGATCCAAGCTGGATGATTATTGTTTTTAATTATTGCAAAGAGTAATAACAATTAATCCTCACAGTCAGTTTTAACTCAACTTATTGCAATGGATTAAAGCAGTGCTTATTAATAATTTTTTAATGCAAATCATTAACTTTGAATTTAATGGCAGCAACACTTTGCAAAAAAGTTGGCACATGGGCATTTTTACCACTGTGTTACATGGCCTTTCCTTTTAACAACACTCAGTAAACATTTGGGAACTGAGGGGACCAATTCTACAAGTGGAATTATTTCCCATTCTTGCTTGATGTACAGCTTAAGTTGTTCAACGGTCCGGGGTCGCCTCTGTGGGTTTTTAGGCATAATAAGCAGGGGTGTCCATGATAACATTGCTTGGATGACAACATATGTTGCTCCAAAACTTGTATGTACCTTTCAGAATTAATGGTGCCTTCACAGATGTGTAAGTTACCCATGCCTTGGGCACTAATACACCCCCATATCATCACAGATACGGGCTTTTGAACTGTGCGCCTATAACAATCCGGGTGGTCCTTTTCCTCTTTGGTCCGGAGGACACGACGTCCACAGTTCCCCAAAAAAATTTGAAATGTGGACCCGTCAGACCACATTACACTTTTCCACTTTGCATCAGTCCATCCTAGATGTGCTCGGGCCCAGCGAAACCGGCAGCGTTTCTGGGTGTTGTTGATAAATAGTACTAGCTTTGCATAGTAGAGTTTTAACTTGCACTTGCAGATGTAGCGACCAACTGTAGTTACTGACAGTGGTTTTATGAAGTGTTCCTGAGCCCATGTGGTGATATCCTTTACACACTGACGTCGCTTTTTGATGCAGTACCGCCTGAGGGATCCAAGGTCACTGAACCTTTTGTTGATATTACAGACCTTAGATGGGGAAATCCCTAAATTCCTTGCAATAGCTCGTTGAGAAATGTTGTTCTTAAACTGTTGGACAATTTGTTCACGCATTTGTTCACAAAGCGGTGACCCTCGCCCCGTTCTTGTTTGGGAATGACTGAGCATTTCGTGGAAGCTGCTTTTATAACCAATCATGGCACCCACCTGTTCCCAATTAGCCTGTTTACCTGTGGGATGTCCCAAACAAGTGTTTAATGAGGATTCCTCAACTTTCTTAGTCGTTTTTGCCACTTGTGCCAGCTTTTTTGAAACGTTTTTAAGGTATCAAATTCCAAATGAGCTAATATTTGCAAAAAATAAAGTTTTCTAGTTTGAACGTTAAATATCTTGTCTTTGCAGTCTATTCAATTGAATATAGGTTGAAAAGGATTTGCTAATCATTATATTCTGTTTTTATTTGCGATTTGCACAACGGGCCAACTTAATTTGTTTTGGGGTTTGTACAACTTTATTAACGTTGTATGTAAAATAAAATATTTGAAGTGTATCAATTTGTTTGAAATTTAAAAAAAAACATTTAAATGTTTTGACTGACTTGAACCATTTGATACTGAAAAATTGTTTTGATAACTTAATAAATAAGCAGCACGGTGAAACAGGGGTTAGTGCATGTGCCTCACAATACGAACGTCCTGGGTTCGATCCTGTGCTCGGGATCATTCTGTGTGGAGTTTGCATGTTCTCCCCGTGACTGCGTGGGTTCCCTCCGGGTACTCTGCCTTCCTCCCACCTCCAAAGACATGCACCTGGGGATAGGTTGATTGGAAACACTAAATTGGCCCTAGTGTGTGAATGTGAGTGTGAATATTGTGTTGGCCCTGTGATGAGGTGGCGACTTGTCCAGGGTGTACCCCGCCTACCGCCCGAATGCAGCTGAGATAGGCTCCAGCACCCCCTGCGACCACAAAAGGGGCAAGCATTAGAAAAAAGATGGATTGACTTAGGTAGGTAGGTCTTTATTGTCATTGCACAAGTACAACAAAACTTTGCTTTCAGCACAAACCCGTTCAAGATTAGACAAACTGTGTACAAGGTTACAGAACAGGAACGCTGACGGGTCGCCACATGGCGCCCCCTAAAGGATGGGAAAAAAGTCAACGCTGGGGCAGGATGAGTAAAAAAATTACAATCTAGAGCAGGGGTCACCAACCTTTTTGAAACCAAGAGCTACTTTTTGAGTACTGATTAATGCGAAGGGCTACCAGTTTGATACACACTTAAATAAATTAGCAGTAATAGCCAATTTGCTCAATTTACCTTTAATAAATAAATCTATATATATTAAAAAATGAGTATTTCTGTCTGTCATTCCTTTTACGGAAGGTTTTTTGTAGGGAAAAAAATGATGAAAAAAACACATAATTGAACCCTTTAAAAGAGGAGAAAACACAAAAACAATGACAATTTAATTTTGAAACATAGTTTATCTTCAATTTCGACTCTTTAAAATTCAAAATTCAACCGAAAAAAATGAAGAGAAAAACTAGCTAATTCGAATATTTTTTTTTTTTTAAATTAAAAGATAATTTATGGAACATCTTTAGTAATTTTCCCATATTAAAATTTATTTTAGAATTTTGATGACATGTTTTAAATAGGTTTAAATCCAATCTGCACTTTGTTAGAATATATAACAAATTGGACCAAGCTATATTTCTAACAAAGACGAATCATTATTTCTTCTAGATTTACCAGAACATTTTAAATGATATTCAAAAGACTTTGAAATAAGATTTAAATTTGATTTTACAGATTTTCTAGATTTGCCAGAATATTTTTTTAATTTATTTGAATCATAATAAGTTTGAAGAAATATTTCACAAATATTCTTCGTCAAAAAAACAGAAGCTAAAATGAAGAATTAAATTAAAATGTATTTATTATTCTTTACAAAAAAAAAAAAAATACTTGAACATTGATTTCAATTGTCAGGAAAGAAGAGGAAGGAATTTAAAAGGTAAAAAGTATACATGTTTAAAAATCCTAAAATCATTTTTAAGGTCGAATTTTTGAAAGTTATAAGAAGCAAAGTAAAAAAATAAATGAATTTATTTTAAAAAGCGAAGACTAAGTCTTTAAAATATTTTCTTGGATTTTCAAATTCTATTTGAGGTTTGTCTCTCTTAGAATTAAAAAATGTTGAGCAAAGCGAGACCACCTTGCTAGTAAATTAAAAAAAATAAAAAATAAATAAAGGCAGCTCACTGGTAAGTGCTGCTATTTGAGCGAGAACCACGTTGGTGACCCCTGTGATACAAAGACAACATATTTGATGTTCGAACTGAAAAACTTTTTTTTTTTTTTTTTTGCAAAAAATCAATAACTTTAGAGTTTGATGCCAGCAACACGTGACAAAGAAGTTGGGAAAGGTGGCAATAAATACTGATAAAGTTGAGGAATGCTCATTAAACATTTATTTGGAACATCCCACAGGTGTGCATGGACGCCCCTGCTTATTTCAGCAAGACAATGCCAAGCCACATTCAGCACGTGTTACAACAGCATGGCTTCGTAGAAAAAGAGTGTGGGTACTTTCCTGGCCCGCCTGCAGTACAGACCTGTCTCCCATCAAAAAAGTGTCGCGCGTATGAAGCGTAAAATACGACAACGGAGACCCCGGACTGTTGAACGACTGAAGCTCTACATAAAATAAGAATGGGAAAGAATTCCACTTTCAAAGCTTCAACAATTATTTTCCTCAGTTCCCAAACGTTTATTGAGTGTAAAATAAAAAAAATAAAGGCAACTCACTGGTAAGTGCTGCTATTTGAGCTATTTTTAGAACAGGCCAGCGGGCGACTCATCTGGTCCTTACGGGCTACCTGGTGCCCGCGGGCACCGCGTTGGTGACCCCTGATCTAGACGTATTTCCTAAGGAGCCCCAGTCTGGAGTGGGAAAAAACTTCCATAGCAAAGCACGTATACATATTACAACATACAACTCGAGACTTGCAACAGAGGGGAGGGAATGGGGACCACGGTGGCATGAATAATAATGATTGAAAATTGGTCAGCAACATTAACTCAGCAACAGAATAAATGAAAAATGTTAACCTACAAAACAATAATTAATAAAACATTGTTTGTTGTTTTACTGCATGATACTGATATAGCATGTTTCCCGGGTTACACAAGCCCCCTCCTTGCATTGCACCGCCCAGGCCCCACTATTTAAGAATGACTGGCTTCAGGCTTGTCCACGGAGCAGACATTTTTTCCAACGAGACTGATGATGATGTCTTACTGAACTGAACTGAACTCGCCAATTACTTTCCCAACAAATAAGTCAGTGTGTGAACATTTATACCTGTGGGCTCCTGTTGTTTGAAAGTTATTCATTTTGCAAGTCTGTTCTCGTCAATTGAGCATGCTGCTTATTTGCAAGGCAACGCTCGCGTCTCCTCTCCAATCTGACGCCGGTGGAGCTCATTTGGCAGAGGCACGGTTTTATTAGACCGCAAATAAAGTGCGCAAACTAAGAAGAGCTGGAGAGAGTCTCATCTTCGGCCATGGGCGTGCATTCTATTTACAGCTCAATCCTCGCGCTCTCTTGTTGGCTCTCCTCGTGGCTTCCGTCCAGCCCCGTCCTAATGAAACAATAACAACTACGGCCTGTCGTCATTTGTTCTGATTACAGCTCAATCACAGTGTCAACACAGCGTTGCTTCCCTCTGGTTTTCTTCCACGTGCCATGATTTTTCAAACATGTGGATGCTGATCATGCTTTTGATTGATAGATTGATACTTGTATTAGTAGATTGCACAGTACAGTGCATATTCCGTACAACTGACCCCTAAATGGTAGGTAGGTTTTTATTGTCATTGCAACAAGCACAACAATATTTTTGTTTACAGAACTAACCCGTTCAAGATTAGACAAACAAACGGTGTACAGGTTTACAGAACAGTAACGCTGATGGGTCGCCATGAGGCGTCCTGTAAAAAATGGAATAAAAGGTAAAACGCTGGGGAAGAAGATGAGTAAAAAAATACAATCTAGACTGGGCTCTTAAGGGGGGCCCAGTCTGGAGTGGAAAAAAAAACGCTGTTCAATGCACACTTAAACACAATACATTTAATCACGACAAACTCGCAACAGAGAAGTGGGGGAGTTGGGGCCCTGGAAGGCGACTGCTGCTTTGAAGCGCTGCCATCCGACCGTCACCTCGAAGGGAAAAGGCTGGGGTGGAGGCGTGGGCTGGGTGTGCGTGTATGCCCAATTGTCTTGGGTGTGATGAGCGGTTTAGCTCGGTTGGTAGAGTGGCCGTGCCAGTAACTTGAGGGTTGCAGGTTCGATTCCCGCTTCCGCCATCCTAGTCACTGCCGTTGTGTCCTTGGGCAAGACACTTTACCCACCTGCTCCCAGTGCCACCCACACTGGTTTAAATGTAACTTAGATATTGGGTTTCACTATGTGAAGCGCTTTGAGTCACTAGAGAAAAGCGCTGTATAAATATAATTCACTTCACTTCACACTAATGTTTTTTAGACTGAGGCCGATCTGCGAAAGTTTGACTCCAGGTGTCGTTTTTTACAGAGGAGGGAGGTCAAAAGCGTCTATCATTGGGGTGTCCTCGGGGGTGTTTTCAGAACAGCCTGGTCCTGTTTCCACAGCGTCAAGGCCGTTAGAGGGAGTCAAATCGTAGAATGGAATGTTTTTTTCCGCGAGCAGACAAAAAAAATGACTTGTCTGTTCTATTCGTCCATGCTGGGTGCTCTCAAATTCAATTAAATTCTCATTTTCAGCAAGTTTCTTCATGATGTGATCCAACTTAGAGATCAGTTCAGAAATCGCCGCAGCCTGTGTTCCCACAGCCATGCCCAAACCATCCATTGCGACAAACAGCCTTTGGGCTCCTTGAGTGGCTGCCATTGTCTTACGAATTTGACGATACACCAGAGCAATGCCCAGCCCAATCAGCAAGTGCCCCGCGATCACGGTTCCAAATAGGCAGATGTCTTCCACGTCCTCGATTGAGAGGACCGAGACGCACATGATTCTCCATTTGACCCAGGAATCACTCACGTACCCCGCAGCAATGTTTCCATCAGGGCAGCCAGGCTCCCCCGAACCTCTTTTCCTCGTCGAAAAGATTTTGTCAATTGCGTCCAGAGTCCAGCTGATCATATCCATGCCTGATGTTTAGTTTTGAGGACAGCGCAAAGAAAGAGGCTTCAAAAAAGTTCAGACAATACAAAAGCAAAGGGAGCAAGCTGGGAGAAGAAGTCGGGGTCCACGTTAATCAATTCATGGTACAAATATATACTATCAGCATAATGCAGTCATCAGACACGTTAATCATCAGAGTATATACATTGAATTATTTACATTATTTACAATTCGGGGGGTGAGATATGGGGGGGGGGCGGCAGGTAGGTTTGGTTGATATCAGCACTTCAGTCATTAACAATTAAATCATCTGAGAAATGGACATTGAAACAGTGTAGGTCTGACTTGGTAGGATATGTACAGCGAGCAGTGAACATAGTGAGCTCAGAAAGCATAAGAACAGGTTTTTATTTTTGAAGCGCTGCCACCCGACCGTCACCCCGAGCCTTGACGCTGTGGAAACAGGACCAGGCTGTTCTGAAAACACCCCCGAGGACACCTCAATGATAGACGCTTTTGACCTCCCTCCTTCTTCCACGACACCTGGAGTCGAAAAATTTCATTATGTACATTTGATTATTTACAATATTTGCTCTTTGCCCTTTACCGTACTGCTATGATGAATGTGAACCAGACTGGACGTACCTATTACTATTTTAATTGCCCATTTGGGAACGCTTGGATGTTAACTAGTCCCTGGAATTTAATTTCCCGCCTCCTTTTTGGAGCAATAACAGCTTGCACTCTGTTAAACAAAAAAAACGTCTGTGTAGCCATCAAATCTGTTCAGAGATGCTAATTGACCCCACATCATTTGTTTTCATTTACCTGAACAATAATGTTTTGCATAGAAAGTATGGGAATTGATTGAATTTATTTAGGAATCGTTCATGCTTTTACAACTGCACAAGCAAAGTTTTAAGTGGCATTGAAACTTTGACTGCAAAGACAATATATTTAATGTTCGAACTGAGAACTTTTTTTTTTTTTTGCAAATAATCACTAACTTTATATTTAATGGCAGCAACACATTGCAAAAAAGTTGGCACAGGGGCATTTTTACCGCTGTGTTACATGGCCTTTCCTTTTAACAACACTCTGTAAACGTTTGGGAACTAAGGAGACCAATTTTTTAAGTGGAATTCTTTCCCATTCTTGCTTGATCTACAGCTTAAGTTGTTCAGCAGTCCGGGGTCTTTGTTGTGGTATTTTAGACTTCACATTGCGCCACACATTTTCAATGGGAGACAGGTCTGGACTACAGGCAGGCCAGTCTAGTACCCGCACTCTTTTACTTTGAAGACACGCTGTTGTAAAACGTAGCTTGGCATTTTGTTGCTGATATAAGCAGGGGCGCTCATGATAACATTGCTTGGATAGCAAAATATGTTTCTCCAAAACCTGTATGTACAAACCCCGTGTCCATATGAGTTGGGAAATTGTATTAGATGTAAATATAAACGGAATTCAATGATTTGCAAATCCTTTTCAACCCATATTCAATTGAATGCACTACAAAGACAAGATATTTGATGTTCAAACTCATAATTTTTTTTTTTTTTGCAAATAATAATTAACTTAGAATTTCATGGCTGCAACACGTGCCAAAGTAGTTGGGAAAGGGCATGTTCACCACTGTGTTACATCACTTTTTTTTTTAAAAACACTCAAACGTTTGGGAACTGAGGAAACTAATTGTTGAAGCTTTGAAAGTGGAATTCTTTCCCATTCTTGTTTTATGTAGAGCTTCAGTCGTTCAACAGTCCGGGGTAACCACTGTCGTATGTTACGCTTCATAATGCGCCACACATTTTCCATGGGAGACAGGTCTGGACTGCAGGCGGGCCAGGAAAGTACCCGCACTCTTTTTTTACGAAGCCACGCTGTATTAACATGTGCTGAATGTGGGTTGGCATTGTCTTGCTGAAATAAACAGGGGCGCTTAGATGGCAGCATATGTTGTTCCAAAACCTGTATGGACCTTTCAGCATTAATGGTGCCTTCACAGATGTGTAAGTTACTCATGCCTTGGCACTAATGCACCCCCATACCATCACAGATGCTGGCTTTTCAGCTTTGTGTTGATAACAGTCTGGATGGTTCGCTTCCCCTTTGGTCCGGATGACACGATGTCAAATATTTCCAAAAACAATTTGAAATGTGGACTCGTGAGACCACAGAACACTTTTCCACTTTGCATCAGTCCATCTTAGATGAGCTCGGGCCCAGAGAAGCCGGCGGCATTTCTGGATGTTGTTGATAAATGGCTTTCGCTTTGCATAGTAGAGCTTTAACTTGCACTTACAGATGTAGCGACACACTGTATTTAGTGACAGTGGTATTCTGAAGTGTTCCTGAGCCCATGTGGTGATATCCCAAAGAGATTGATGTCGGTTTTTGCTACAGTGCCGTCTGAGAGATCGAAGGTCACGGTCATTCAATGTTGGTTTCCGCCCATGCCGCTTACGTGGAGTGATTTCTCCAGATTCTCTGAACCTTTTGATGATATTTTGGACCGTAGATGTTGAAATCTCTATATTTCTTGCAATTGCACTTTGAGAAACGTTTGACTTTTTGCTCACGCAGTTGTGGACAAAGGGGGTGTACTTCACCCCATCCTTTCTTGTGAAGGACTGAGCATTTTTTGGGAAGCTGTTTTTTTATACCCAATCATGTCACCCACCTGTTCCCAATTAGCCTGCACACCTTTGGGATGTTCCAGATAAGTGTTTGATGAGCATTCCTCAACTTTATCAGTATTTATTGCCACCTTTCCCAACTTATTTGTCACTTGTTGCTGGCATCAAATTCTAAAGTTAATGATTTGCAAAAAAAAAAAATGGTTTATCAGTTTGAACATCAAATATGTTGTCTTTGTAGCATATTCAACTGAATATGGGTTGAAAATTATATGCAAATCTTTTTATTCCGTTTATGTTTACATCTAACACAATTTCCCAACTCATATGGAATCGGGGTTTTGTATTAAATAATAGGTGTATCCCGGCTCAGCCCACTAACCTACATCCCGCCTGGGCATCACAGCAAGTCTCTGCTACGGGGCCTGAAGCCATGACACAACAAATCACTGGCAGGCTGCAGGCGTACTCGTTCATTCTTCGCGGTGGGCGGGCAGGCGGCGCGGTCGCAGCTCTTATTGTGGTGATGGTTTTACGTCAGGCGGAGTGAGTGCTTGAGCGGCTGACCGGCTGATGTATGGTCTCATTATATTGTTTGATGGCCGTGGTTGAGCGGTGTGATTATGCCGCTGATAAACCGCGGCGCGCTTGGGCTCCGATAGGCTCATTAAGACGGGCATCGATCAGACACATTGACTTCTTGTGCTCAGTGATGTGTGTTTTGTGCTTCGATATGAGCTTCCATTTGGGTGCTCGCTGGATAGTCGATACGACTTTGCCAATATTTGTAAGTCCAATTGTACTATTTGCTGTCTGCTTTAATTTCTGTCTGGTGCGTCCCTCTGCCTCACTTACAGGTGAGGCCCCGCTTCTTTAGATTTAGAGTCTGAGTTCCCGTCAGGAGTCCAGCTTGGCGTCAGCTGTCATTGGATGCCAGGCTGTTCCGAGGGTGCTCGTCATAAACCTTGGCACAAAAGGGTTTTGTATGTGCACAGCTGGTGAGCGGCGGGTCTTTGTCCGCTGTGATAGCAGCTGACGCCGAACTGATTTGCTCAGGGTGGGCAGGCTCCAGCCCACCTTGGCCATGTCCACGCCCCGGAATTATTTGTATTCGAAGGATGCAAAAATCATCGGTATCAGTACGGGGCAGGTGCAGATTTTGGAAGTGTTGCCATTCATATTTGCCACAGTTTTGATTCCGAGCTGCATAAAAAACAGCTGTGTTTAGCAGCATTCATTTTACTGCAGGACACGCGCAGTGATGGGCAAGCTACTTGGAAAATTACATATGAGTTGGGAAATTGCGTTAGATGTAAATATAAACGAAATACAATGATTTGCAAATCCTTTTCAACCCATATTCAGTTGAATGCACTACAAAGACAAGATATTTGATGTTCAAACTCATAAACTTTATTTTGTTTTTGCAAATAATAATTAACTTAGAAATGTCATGGCTGCAACACGTGCCAAAGTAATTGGGAAAGGGCATGTTCGCCACTGTGTTACATCACCTTTTCTTTTAACATCACTCAATAAATGTTTGGGAACTGAGAAAAATAGTTGTTGAAGCTCTGAAAGGGGAATGTTACTGCAGGTCACACGCAGTGATGGGCAAGCTACTTGGAAAATGTAGTAAGTAGAGATGTCCGGTAATGGCTTCCTTACCGATATCCGATATTACAAACCCTGTTTCGATATGAGTTGGGAAATTGCGTTAGATGTAAATATAAACGGAATACAATGATTTGCAAATCCTTTTCAACCAATATTTAATTGAATGCACTACAAGGACAAGATATTTGATGTTCAAACTCATAAACTTTGGGTTTTTTTTGCAAAAAATAATTAACTTAGAATGTCATGGCTGCAACACGTGCCAAAGTAGTTGGGAAAGGGCATGTTCGCCACTGTGTTACATCACCTTTTCTTTTAACATCACTCAATAAATGTTTGGGAATTGAGGAAACTAGTTGTTGAAGCTTTGAAAGGGGAATGTTACTGCAGGTCACACGCAGTGATGGGCAAGCTACTTGGAAAATGTAGTAAGTAGAGATGTCCGGTAATGGCTTTCTTACCGATATCCGATATTACAAACCCTGTTTCCATATGAGTTGGGAAATTGCGTTAGATGTAAATATAAACGAAATACAATGATTTGCAAATCCTTTTCAACCCATATTTAATTGAATGCACTACAAAGACAAGATATTTGATGTTCAAACTCATAAACTTTGTTTTTTTTTTGCAAATAATAATTAACTTAGAATGTCATGGCTGCAACACGTGCCAAAGTAGTTGGGAAAGGGCATGTTCACCACTGTGTTACATCACCTTTTCTTTTAACATCACTCAATAAATGTTTGGGAACTGAGGAAACTAATTGTTGAAGCTCTGAAAGGGGAATGTTACTGCAGGTCACACGCAGTGATGTAGTAAGTAGAGATGTCCGGTAATGGCTTTCTTACCGATATCCGATATTACAAACCCTGTTTCCATATGAGTTGGGAAATTGTGTTAGATGGAAATATAAAGGGAATACAATGATTTGCAAATCATTTTCAACCCATATTCAGTTGAATATGCTACAACAGGGGTCAGCAAAGTTTTTGAAACCAAGAGCTACTTCTTGGGTACTGATTAATGCGAAGGGCTACCAGTTGGATACACACTTAAATAAATTGCCAGAAATAGCCAATTTGCTCAATTTACCTTTAATAAATAAATCTATATATATAAAAAAATGGGTATTTCTGTCTGTCATTCCGTCGTACATTTTTTTTCCTTTTACGGAAGGTTTTTTGTAGAGAATAAATTATGAAAAAAACACTTAATTGAACGGTTTAAAAAAGGAGAAAACACACAAAAAAAATTACAATTAAATTTTAAAACATAGTTTATCTTCAATTTCGACTCTTTAAAGTTAAAAATTCTACCGAAAAAAAATTAAGAGAAAAACTAGCTAATTCGAATCTTTTTGAAAAAATAAAAATAAAAAATTTATGGAACATCATCAGTAATTTTTTCTGATTAAGATTAATTTTAGAATTTTGATGACATGTTTTAAATAGGTTAACATCCAATCTGCACTTTGTTATAATGTATAACAAATTGGGTCAAGCTATATTTCTAACAAAGACAAATCATTATTTCTTCTCGATTTTCCAGAACAAAAATGTTTAAAGAAATTCAAAAGACTTGAAATAAGATTTACATTTGATTCTACAGATTTTTCTAGATTTGCCAGAATATTCTTTTAAATTTTAATCATAAATTTGAAGAAATATTTCACAAATATTCTTCGTCGAAAAAACAGAAGCTAAAATGAAGAATTAAATTAAAATGTAGTTATTATTCTTACTTGAACATTGATTTAAATTGTCAGGAAAGAAGAGGAAGGAATTTAAAAGGTAAAAAGGTATGTGTTTAAAAATCCTAAAATAATTTTTAAAGTTGTATTTTTTCTCTAAAATTATCATTCTGAAAGTTATTAGAAGCAAAGAAAAAAAATAAATGAATTTATTTTAACAAGTGAAGACCAAGTCTTTAAAATATTTTCTTGGATTTTCAAATTCTATTTGAGTTTTGTCCCTCGTAGAATAAAAAATGTAGAGCAAAGCGAGACCAGCTTGCTAGTACATAAATAAAATTTAAAAAATAGAGGCAGCTCACTGGTAAGTGCTGCTATTTGAGCTATTTTTAGAACAGGCCAGCGGGCGACTCATCTGGTCCTTACGGGATACCTGCGGGCACCACGTTGGTGACTCCTGTGCTACAAAGAAAAGATATTTGATGTTCGAACTGAAAAACTTTTTTTTTGCAAAAAATCACTAACTTTAGAATTTGATGCCAGCAACACGTGACAAAGAAGTTGGGAAAGGTGGCAATAAATACTGATAAAGTTGTGGAATGCTCATTAAACACTTATTTGGAACATCCCACAGGTGTGCATGGACGCCCCTGCTTATTTCAGCAAGACAATGCCAAGCCACATTCAGCATGTGTTACAACAGCATGGCTTCGTAAAAAAAGAGTGCGGGTACTTTCCTGGCCCGCCTGCAGTCCAGACCTGTCTCCCATCAAAAATGTGCCGCGCATTATGAAGCGTAAAATACGACAACGGAGACCCCGGGCTGTTGAACGACTGAAGCTCTACATAAAACCAGAATGGGAAAGAATTCCACTTACAAAGCTTCAACAATTATTTTCCTCAGTTCCCAAACGTTTATTGAGTGTTGTTAAAGGCCTACTGAAACCCACTACTACGCAGTCTGATAGTTTATATATCAATGATGAAATATTAACATTGCAACACACGCAAATACAGCCTTTTTAGTTTACTAAATTGCAATTTTAAATTTCCCGCGAGTTTCTTGTTGAAAACGTGGCGGAATGATGACGCGGCAGTGTTTTAGCTACTTCTAAATCACTAATCCTCGACTCCATGGCGACAAATAAAGTACGTTGCTTGCAAGTATCATCCCTGCAGGACGATGAATAGCTAAACTCACGGCATCAAAATGTAAACAAACACCTTTGGTGGATCTACACCTAACATCCACTGTAATGATATCAAGTACAGGCACGTATCTACTTGATACTAGTAAGATTACGTCAAAATTTTTTGGCATCACATCTTTTTTAAAATGTATATTATGTCCCTGGACATATGAGGACTTTGAATATGACCAATGTATGATCCTGAAGATTAATAATTCATTTTCTACCACTTGTCCTTAATAATGTTGACAAAATAATAGAATGATAAATGATACTATATGTTACTGCATATGTCAGAAGACTAATTAATATTAATTGTTTACTTACTACTAATATACAAGTTGTCTAGTATTTTCACTATTTTATTTAAGGACTTAACTGCAACAAGAAACATGTGTTTAATGTACCCTAAGATTTTTTGTTAAAATAAAGCCAATAATGCAATTTTTTTGTGGTACCCTTTATTTAGAAAAGTATCAAAGTATCGAAATAATTTTAGTACTGGTACCAAAATACTGGTATCGTTACAAAGAAGTTCCTCAGACCTCGTCCCACCCAAATTCAAGACCCTCATGGAAAAAAAATGCATGCTACTATTTTGCCACCACACAGTGGAAAATGGATGGATGGATGGACAATGGAATGCACTACCAACAGACCTTAAAATTCGAACTTCCCTAGTAAATTTTAAAACTGCCATAAAATCATGGCTCAGCTCAGCCTCCACCTGATCTGAATCAAAATTGAGCCCCAGCAACTCTTTGAAGCATCAAATAGGTTTATACGTGGTTATAGTGTATGTATATATATATATATTTATATATTTATTTATTTATTTATTTTTCATTCTGTTTTGCACACTTTTGGAATCAATATGTGCATAGTCATGTACATAGTGTCATGTACATAGTGCCATGTACATAGTGTATATACCCCCTCCCCCCCTGTCATGACGAGAACTTGGTTTGTTTTCCCGTGTTGCAAAGCGATTGGAGCAGACACTATGTGAAGGTAATGACATATTTTAATTTTACTGTAAACAGGAACAAACAAAAGGTGCGAGGTTCAAAACTTGGCTATGAAAACAAAATGTTACTCTAAGGCAAAACTATGGACATAAAACAAAACTTGCACTATGGCATGAATAACGAAAAACTTACTTGGAACGAGAAAGGAACCTGGATCATCGGCATGGATAACAAGGGTGAGTAGAAAGTGGTAGAGGGTGTGATGTTGCCAGGTTCACTGCCTGGCAACTACAGGCTTAAATGCTGCGGAGATTAACAGGTGCATGAGTCCAAATGAACCAGGTGCGTGACTTGACAGGTGAAAACGAATTGGTAGTCATGCTGACAAAACAAACAAGATGAGTGCGCAAAAACAGGAATTAATGGAGTCAAAAACAAAACAGAACATAACTAAACAGACATGATCACAAAGACACCGTTTTTGTATATATTGTACATAATTTATTAATTTTTTTAACATATTTTTTTATATTCATGTTACAAGTTATATATATTTTATTATTGAATGTATCAAATATGATGAATATTTACTGGGCCACAATGGAAACAAGCCTTTTGGCTTTTTGTGCCATCCATTTGCCTTTTTAAAGCATCACATGGATTTAATTCTTTAAGATTCGAATAAACTTCTCGATCAATCAATCAATCAATGTTTTTGACAGCTGGTGGAGCCCTTGACCCCGAGTGGGACAGCCCCCAACCAGGCTCAGCTGCGCATCCTGAAGGAGACGGAGTTGAAGAGGGTCAAGATTCTAGGCTCAGGGGCTTTTGGGACCGTTTACAAGGTAAGTGAACCAGGAGCCCAAATGTAAACACACACCAGCTGATTTGTGTACACTGCAAAAACTGAAATCTAAGTAAGATTCAGTATCTCAAATAAGGGTGATATTTGCTTATTTTCTGTCTGATAACATAATTCTTCTCACTAAGCAGATTTTATGTTAGAGTGCTTTACTTGGCTTAAGGGTTTTGGTCCTAAATGATCTCAGTAAGATATTACAGCTTGTAGCTGAGATTTGATGACCTATATTGAGTAAAACATGCTTGAAATTAAAATATCAACTGATGCAAATCTGTGTCATCAACACTCACAAGTATAAAACTACTTTTTTAAAGTAATAATTTCTTATTTAAAGCATGAAAAAAATTCATGATGCCGAGCACATATCATGATGTCAAGATAATGGCACTAGCATTCACTTAATTTAAGAATATTTTTCAACATATTGAGCAAAAAGGTCTCATTTTTTTCCTATCGAGAAAAAGTGCATTTGTTATAAGTGAGAATATAATTATTTTAAGGTATTTTTGGGGTTCATTGAGGTTAGCTAATTTTACTTGTTTTGGAAAGTCTTGACAAGCCGAATTTTCCTGTTTTCTTCCCTCTTGTTGTGGGGCAGACTGGCTCGTACATGCACATGCATCCTTTGCTGTTGACATTTGTAATAGCTAATAGTTCTAACTTACACTATATTACCAGAAATATTGGGCCACCTGCCTTGACTCTCATATGAACTTGAAGTACCATCCCATTCCTAACCCATAGGGTTCAATATGATGTCGGTCCACCTTTTGCAACTATTACAACTTCAACTCCTCTGGACTGCAAAAACTGAAATCTAAATGTATCTCAAATAAGGGTGATATTTGCTTATTTTCTGTCTAAAAAGATAACTCTTCTTACCAAGCAGATTTTATGTCAGTGTTTTACTTGTTTTAAGAGTTTTGGTTCTAAATGATCTCAGTAAGATATTACAGCTTGTTGCTGAGATTTTATTACCTATATTGTGTAAAACATGCTTGAAACTAGAATATCAACTGTTGCAAAGCTGTGTCATTAACACTCAGTTTCAAACTACTTTTTAAAGTAATATTTTTTTACTTCAAGCATGAAAAAAAAATAATTTACTTAATTTAAAGGCCTACTGAAATGAGATTTTCTTATTTAAACGGGGATAGCAGGTCCATTCTATGTGTCATACTTGATCATTTCGCGATATTGCCATATTTTTGCTGAAAGGATTTAGTACAGAACATCGAGGATAAAGTTTGCAACTTTTGGTTGCTAATAAAAAAGCCTCGCCTTAACCGGAAGTAGCAGACGATGACGTCATAAGGGTCAGGGCTCCTTACGTCCTCACATTGTTTATAATGGGAGCCTTCAGCAGCAAGAGCTATTCGGACCGAGAAAACGACAATTTCCCCATTAATTTGAGCGAGGGTGAAAGATTTGTGGATGATGATATTGATAGCAAAGGACTAGAAAAAAAAAATAAAGTAAAAAAAATAAAATAAAAAGGTGATTGCTTTGGGACGGATTCAGATGTTTTTAGAGACATTTACTAGGATAATTCTGGGAAATCCCTTATCTTTCTATTGTGTTGCTAGTGTTTTAGTGAGATTAAATAGTACCTGATAGTCGGAGGGGTGTGTCCACGGGTGTCTTGACGCCAGTCTTTGAGGGAAGTCGACGGCAGCTGCATGGACGGAAATCTCAGCTGATCTCCGGTAAGAGGCGACTTTTTACCACAATTTTCTCACCGAAACCTGCCGGTTGACAAGTGGTCGGGAACCATGTTCGCTTGACCGCTCTGATCCGTAGTAAAGCTTCACCTTCGGGAATTTTAAACAAGGAAACACCTTGTGTTTGTGTGGCTAAAAGCTAAAGCTTCCCACCTCCATCTTTGTACTTTGCCTTCTTCATTATTAATTGAACAAATTGCAAAAGATTCAGTAACACGGATGTCCAGAATACTGGTTTATTGCGCGGTGAAAAGAGACGACTTTTAGCCGCAAATGGTGCTGCTCTTATGTGTCCTCTACAGTCCGTGACGTCCTGCACACGTGTCATCATTCCGCGACGTTTTCAACAAGAAACTCCGCGGGAAATTTAAAATAGTAATTTAGTAAACTAAACCGGCCGTATTGGCATGTGTTGCAATGTTAATATTTCATCATTGATATATAAACTATCAGGCTGCGTGGTCGGTAGTAGTGGGTTTCAGGAGGCCTTTAAGAATATTTTTCAACATATTAAGCAAAAAGTTCTCTTTTTTTCCTATCAAGAAAAGTGCATTTGTTATTAGTGAGAATATACTTATTTTAAAGGGGAACATTATCACAATTTCAAAAGTGTTAAAAACAATAAAAATCAGTTCCCAGTGGCTTGTTGTATTTTTTGAAGTTTCTTTTATAAATTTTACCGGTCCCCGAATATCCCTAAAAAAAGCTTTAAAGTGCTTGATTTTCGCTATTTGCGATGCGACTATCCATTTCCCTGTGACGTCATACAGTGCTGCCAATGTAAACAAACAATGGCGAATACCACAGCAAGATATAGCGACATTAGCTCGGATTCAGACTCGGATTTCAGCGGCTTAAGCATTTCAACAGATTAGGCATTTATTGAAACGGATGGTTGGAGTATGAAAGTATTGAAGAAGAAACTAAAGCTATTGAGCTAATAGCTATTGACGCTATTCATAGCCATAGCATGGCCGAATAGCTGTGTTAGCATCGCTGGTAAAATGTGCGGACCAAACGATCGGGACTTTCGCATCTCGTGACAGTGGAACAAGTTAAATCCTTCGATTGGTAAGTGTTTTTTTCGCATTAAATGTGTTTGGAAGGAAACGTAATATAGTTGCAAATGCATCTGCAGGTTATCCATACATCTCTGTGCCATGTCTGCTTTAGCACCGCCGGTAAATAGCATGTTAGCGTCGATTAGCGTAGCATGTTAGCATCGATTAGCTGGCAGTCAACATCAACAAAACTCACCCTTGGGATTTCGTTGACTTTATAGTTGCAAATGCATCTGCAGGTTATCCATACATCTCTGTGCCATGTCTGCTTTAGCACCGCTGGTAAATAGCATGTTAGCATCGATTAGCTGGCAGTCAACATCAACAAAACTCACCCTTGGGATTTCGTTGACTTTATAGTTGCAAATGCATCTGCAGGTTATCCATACATCTCTGTGCCATGTCTGCTTTAGCACCGCCGGTAAATAGCATGTTAGCGTCGATTAGCATAGCATGTTAGCATCGATTAGCTGGCAGTCACGCCGCAACTAAATATGTCTGATTAGCACTTAAGTCAACATCAACAAAACTCACCTTTGTGATTTTGTTGACTTAATCGTTGCAAATGCATCTGCAGGTTATCCATACATCTCTGTGCCATGTCTGTCTTAGCATCGCCGGTAAAATGTGCAGACACTCTGGCACATTCAATGGGGGTCTGGCGGCAGATTTCTTGCCAGTGGTGCAACTTGAATCCCTCCCTGTTAGTGTTGTTACACCCTCCGACAACACACAGACGAGGCATGATGTCTCCAAGCTTCCAAAAAATAGTCGAAAAAACGGAAAATAACAGAGCTGAGAGCCGGTGTTTGTAATGCGTTGAAAATGAAAATGGCGGCTGTATTACCTCGGAGACGTCACGTTCTGACGTCATCACCACATGAGCGATAAACAGAAAGGCGTTTAATTCGCCAAAATTCACCTGTTTAGAGTCCGGAAATCGGTAAAAAAGAAAATATGGTCTTTTTTCTGCACCATCAAGGTATATATTGACGCTTACATAGGTCTGGTGATAATGTTCCCCTTTAATGTATTTTCGGGTTCATTGAGGTTTTCTTGTTCTATTGGCAGATAATTTTGCTTAGTTTAAATAAAACACCCCTCATTTTTGTATACATTTTTTTTTCTTGTTTCTAATCACTGACTTTTTGCAGTTTACTTGGCGGCGTTAAAATTGAAATGTTTATCGAAAGCCGGAGTCATACATTTATAGTAATTGCTTCATTTTCTAGGGCATCTGGGTCCCAGAAGGTGAGACGGTGAAGATCCCGGTGGCTATTAAAATCCTGAACGAGACCACGGGTCCCAAAGCCAACGTGGAGTTCATGGACGTGCGTATTCCTGTCGCCTGCCACTTTGTTGGATTGCACACATGGCCGTCATTTTTTTTTATTTTTTTTTATGAAAGTAGCATCTTAGGGATGAAAAAGAATGAACTGCCAAGACTGCATGAGGCCTATTAAAAACACCACTTGTTTATGATATGTGGCTTCTCCGGACTAGACCCAGACTCGCAAAGTTTTGAGTTTTTATCACCTCTTACCACCAGTCCTTTTCCTCTCTTTTACCAATTTTTCTCTTCACACCCTCTTGATTTCACTGCTCCCATTTCGGTAGTCCCTTCACCTCCTGCCTCTCCTCTCCTTTATCCTCCCGCTCTCCTTTTCTCCTTGTTTCTCCCAGCGGGATTCTCCGTCCATCCAGAGCCAATATTCTCGCTCTGTCGGCTTGTTAAACAGCAATCTAAAGGCAGGCTCACGCCTCGCCACTGGGAAGCCAGCCACTGGTACGCCAGCTCTGAGCGCACACGCTCACCCATGCACACACACTCTCTCACACACACACACACACACACACACAAACTCGACAACAACAAAACGTTCCCCAGGCGGCGGCAGAGGCGTGATTCGCTTGCGTCGGCAGATATGCGAACGTGAGTGACCAGGTTGATTATTTGATATGGGAAATGCAAAAAGTGTAATAGTGCACTTATTCGACGTCTTTGAATGGTGGCCTATGTGGGGAAGGCGAAAAAAGTGAGTTAAAGTGGAAAAAGGGTCAGCTGGCAGTAATGGAGGTCAATGTTCAGGAAGAGGGGAGAGAAAGCAAAACATACCGCAGCACTCGCGTGGCACCCATTCATACACACACACTTACACACACACACTTACACACACACTTACACACACACGCTGGTAGAAAGTACGAGTTTAGCGGCGCATATTGCATAAGAAGCGCGTTCGACTAGACCAGAGGTGGGGGAGGAGTATATTTATAGCTAGAATTCACTGAAATTCAAGTATATATTTTATATATATATATATATATATATATATATATATATATATATATATATATATATATATATATATCCTAGATACTCGAATTTCAAGTATTTATTATATATGGGGGAGGAGTATAATTATAGCTAGAATTCACTGAAATTCAAGTATTTATATATATATATATATATATATATATATATATATATATATATATATATATATATATATATTTATATATATATATATACACTACTTTGAGTGTACTAAAGCCCTCAAAAGCGTTTTAGTTGACGGCATACTTGCCAACTTTGAGACCTCCACATTCTGGAGATTGGAGGGGGGGTAGGGGGTGGGATGGCTTTGATGTGGGTGGGGTGGGCGGGGTTAAGGGGGGAGTAGTATATTTATAGCTAGAATTCACTGAAATTCAAGTATTTATTATATGTATATATATATATATAAAATAAATACTTGAATTTCAGTGAATTCTAGCTATAAATATACTCCTCCCCCCTTGACCCCGCCCCCCGGCCCACCCCACCCACATCAAACAATTAAACAAGGCGACACGGTAAAGAATTTGGGTGTTATCTTCGACCCAGCTCTCTCCTTTGAGGCACACATTAAAAGCATTACTAAAACGGCCTTCTTTCATCTCCGTAATATCGCTAAAATTCGCTCCAATTTTTCCACTAAAGACGCTGAGATCATTATCCATGCGTTTGTTACGTCTCGCCTCGACTACTGTAACGTATTATTTTCGGGTCTCCCGATGTCTAGCATTAAAAGATTACAGTTGGTACAAAATGCGGCTGCTAGACTTTTGTCAAGAACAAGAAAGTTTGATCATATTACACCTGCACTGGCTTCCTCTGCACTTAAGATGTGACTTTAAGGTTTTACTACTTACGTATAAAATACTACACGGTCTAGCTCCATCCTATCTTGCCGATTGTATTGTACCATATGTCCCGGCAAGAAATCTGCGTTCAAAGAACTCCGGCTTATTAGTGATTCCCAAAGCCCAAAAAAAGTCTGCGGGCTATAGAGCGTTTTCCGTTCGGGCTCCAGTACTCTGGAATGCCCTCCCGGTAACAGTTCGAGATGCCACCTCAGTAGAAGCATTTAAGTCTCACCTTAAAACTCATTTGTATACTCTAGCCTTTAAATAGACTCAATTTTTAGACCAGTTGTTCTGCCGTTTCTTTTCTTTTTCTTCTATGTCCCACTCTCCCTTGTGGAGGGGGTCCGGTCCGATCCGGTGGCCATGTACTGCTTGGCTGTGTATCGGCTGGGGACATCTCTGCGCTGCTGATCCGCCTCCGCTTGGGATGGTTTCCTGCTGGCTCCGCTGTGAACGGGACTCTCGCTGCTGTGTTGGATCCGCTTTGGACTGGACTCTCGCGACTGTGTTGGATCCATTGTGGATTGAACTTTCACAGTATCATGTTAGACCCGCTCGACATCCATTGCTTTCCTCCTCTCCAAGGTTCTAATAGTCATCATTGTCACCGACGTCCCACTGGGTCATTTTTGTCACCGATGTCCCACTGGGTGTGAGTTTTCCTTGCCCTTATGTGGGCCTACCGAGGATGTCGTGGTGGTTTGTGCAGCCCTTTGAGACACTAGTGATTTAGGGCTATATAAGTAATCATTGATTGATTGATTGATTAAATTTTTCATAGTTTTTTGTTCTAATTTGATTGATTGATATTTTTGTTCTAATTTGGGACCTGTTTAGTCCGTCTATAGAATGTGTCGCGGGCCAATAAAAACCGAGCTGCGGGCTGCACTTTGGACACCCCTGGACTAGACTTAGACTTAAATGTAGACTTCCTTTTTATTGTCGTTGAAATTTGAACTTTACAGTACAGATAACAACATTTTGTTGCATTAGCTCATGGTAGTGCAGGATAGAAGAGCATTAAGGTGCAGATACAAATAAATACATTAATGTACAGATAAATGTATTGCACTTTTGCATATGCATCCACGTTTATGGATGTATGTTATATTGTGTTTATATTCCAGCGACTTAATCCATTTTTGGGGGGAATTGAGGGGATTATTATTATTATGGAGGTTCGGCTACGGAGGCTGCAGAACCTCTTTCCAGAGTCCAGCAATGAAAACTGTCCATGGTGGGGGTGGGAGGAGTCTGCAGATTTTCTGAGCTTTGGTCAGGCAGCGGCTTTTTATGCGATCCCCTGGATAAGAGGAAGAGGAGTCTTGTTGATCTTTTCTGCTGTCCTCACCACTTTCTGCAGAGACTTCCAGTCAGAGGCGCTGCAGGCTCCCGTCCAGACTACTTGGCGTAGCAAAATGCGTGGGTGGGAGTCCGTGCTTTTATATAGTGGCACCACTTATAAATCAAAGTGTCTCGCTGGCTTGTAGCGCCCCTGCTGTTTCTAATTAATCTTCTGCTCGAGTTTCCATATTTACGACACCTCTTGTGCGTACACTGAGGTGAAAGGTGCACGGAGCTCATTCAGATGTGCACGACCCACATTCCGTCGTGCTGCCACAACATTTAGGGAACCTGCGTGTGAAACATAGATGAAAAAAGGGCCATATCTGCGGCAGCTTTGAAGAGGCTCTCTGCAGTGTTTTCTCAACTGTGAGAAATACTCCACGGACATATCCTGCATGCAAATATAGCCAGCAACCCGCTAAGTCTTAAGTTATGCATCCAACTCCACCTCCAGTTGGAATACAGTGCACGAGAAAACCATGTTTCATTGATAAGCATGCAGGATCTGAGCCTCAACGAGGGAAAAATAGACCGATGCTTGTTGATTAATACACCGTTACACGATCAAATGGGTTGAATCGGAGCACCTCTTTATATTCCGTTCGGCGCTCCAGTCCTCTTAGTCCCTTTTTGTGTTTCACCCAGGAGGCTCTGATCATGGCCAGCATGGAGCACCCTCACCTAGTACGCCTGCTGGGTGTCTGCCTGAGCCCTACCATCCAGCTGGTCACGCAGCTTATGCCACACGGCTGCCTCCTCGACTACGTGCACGAGCATAAGGACAACATCGGGTCACAGCTGCTGCTCAACTGGTGCGTCCAAATCGCAAAGGTGGGTGGCAATCGAGATGAAATGTTCTTTCTGTGGTGTTTGGTTTGTGTGCGTCGGCCAGAATAGTTGGTCCGCGCCACTTTTTTGCACCCTCACATTGCAGTATCAAAACACATCATCTGGTACAGTCGTAGTCTAAAGTTTACATGAACTTGTGAAGAACACAATATAATGGCTGTCTTGAGTTTCCAATAATTTCTACAACTCTTATTTTTTTGGAACACACAAATGTTTGTCACGAACAAAAATTGAGCTGTTTGGCCACAATACCCAGCAATATGTTTGGAGGACAAAAGGTGAGGCCTTTAATCCTAGGAACACCATCACTACCGTCAAGTATAGTGGTGGTGTCACATATATGGGATCGTGTTTTGTTTTGGTCATGTTCGGTTTGGTTTATTGGACACTCAGTTCCTGTTCCAGCACTTCCTTGTTTGCTTTCTTACCATGCCAACTCATTAGTTTTCACCTTGTCCTCATGTCACGCCCCTGTTTGCAATTGATTGATTGATTGATACTTTTATTAATAGATTGCACAGTACAGTACATATTCCGTACAATTGACCACTAAATGGTAACACCCGAATACGTTTTTCAACTTGTTTAAGTCGGGGTCCACGTTATCATGTCTATTATTTAAACCGGAAGTTGCCAGGAAGTCAGCCTGGCGACTTTATACCTCAACTGCCTTCATGCCAAGCCATGCTGTTTAATCATTCTGTCCATGCCACGTAAGTTTTTGGTTTGTTTAGTGCTGCCTTTGTGCTTTGTTTGTTGTCAAAGTCTAGTTTTGTACCGCCATTGTGCGCGCCTTTTGTTTGCCTTTTTTATAGTTTGTTAGTGTATAAATAAATATGTACCTTCATTCACGCCTTGCTCGTGCCAACTTTCCTGTGCCTCGGAAAAACAAACCACCTCATAGTCCAAGTCTTGACAGGTGGTAGTATTATGCTCTGGGCATGTCTAAAGTTTACATAAACTTGTGAAGAACACAATATAATGGCTGTCTTCAGTTTCCAATAATTTCTACAACTCTTATTTTTTTGGAACACGTACGTGTTTGTCACGAACAAATATTGAGCTGTTTGGCCACAATACCCAGGAATATGTTTGGAGGACAAAAGGTGAGGCCTTTAATCCCAGGAACACAATCACTACCGTCAAGTATAGTGGTGGTGTCACATCTATGGGATCGTGTTTTGTTTTGGTCATGTTCGGTTTTGTTTTTTGGACACTCACACTGCAAAAACTGAAATCTAAGTAAGATTAAATATCTCAAATAAGGGTGATATTTGCATATTTTCTGTCTGATAAGATAATTCTTCTCCCTAAGAAGATTTTATGTTAGAGGATTTTACTTGTTTTAAGGGTTTTGGTCTTAAATTATCTCAGTAAGATATTACAGCTTGTTGCTGAGATTTGATGACCTATTTTGAGGTAAAACATGCTTGAAACTAGAATATCAACTGTTGCAAAGCTGCGTCATTAACACTCACAAGAATGCAACTACTTTTTCAAAACATTCTTATTTCAAGCATTAAATCAAAGATTATGACTTTGACACAGTTGTGTCTCTTAATTAAAACAGATGAAGTAGGTAAGTATAGGTAAATGAAGATAAAAAGTAGGTAAAAATTGATAAAAGGTGGAAAAAAAAGTAGGTAACCGTAGGTTAAAAAAAAAGGTTTATGGTTGGAAAATATTGATAAAAGAAGGTAAAATGTAGGTAAACATTGATAAAAAGTAAAAAAGTAGGTAAACTTAGGTAAAAAAAAAAAGGTATAAGGTTGGTAAATATTGATAAAAGAAGGTAAAAAGTAGGTAAGTTGGCAGTTGGCACAGTACAGTAAACTGACAGTTAATATTTAAACATTTAACATGTGACATTTCAAACTATTTTGAACAGAAATAGTTCATGCACAAATATATTCCTCACTTGGTGCGATGATGTCATGTTCTGGATGATAAAATGCATTTTTAGTTATTAGTGAGAATATACTTATTTTAAGATATTTTGGGGTGCATTGAGGTTAGCTAATTTTACTGGTTTTGGAAAGTCTTGACAAGCCAAATGTTCTTGTTCTGTTGGCAGATAATTTTGCTTAGTGCAAGTAAAATATTGCTCACTTTTGTATTTTTTTTTTTGTTTTTTAACACTGACTTTTTGCAGTGCAGTTCATGTTCCTGCACTTCCTTGTTTGCTTTGTTACCATGCCAACTCATTAGTTTTCACCTTGTCCTCATGTCACGCCCCTGTTTGCAATTATCATGTCTATTATCTAAACTGGAAGTTGCCAGGAAGTCAGCCTGGCGACTTTATACCTCAACTGCCTTCATGCCCAGCCATGCTGTTTAATGATTCTGTCCATGCCACGTAAGTTGTTGGTTTATTTAGTTCTGCCTTTGTGCTTTGTTTGTTTTCATAGTCTAGTTTTGTACCGCCATTGTGCGCGCCTTTTGTTTGCCTTTTTTGTAGTTTGTTAGTGTATAAATAAATATGTACCTTCATTCACTCCTTGCTCGTGCCAACTTTCCTTTGCCTCGGAAAAACAAACCACCTCATAGTCCAAGTCTTGACAGGTGGTAGTATTATGCTCTGGGAAGTCTTGCTGCCAATGGAACTGGTTCTTTACTGAGAGTAAATGGGACGATTGATTTATTGATTTTTATTAGGGATCCCCATTTGCTGGTTGCCACAACAGCCCACTAGTCTTCCTGGGGTCCACAAACCCAATACAACTACAAGTAAAAGCAATATAATTATAACTACACAATACATAAACAAATAAAAATAATCAACAAGCAAACAATTTACAATCTCAGAATATTAATTGCCATATAAATATAACTACACAATAATAAACCAAACAAAAATCATGAACAACCACCTAATTTACAGACTCAGATCAAATATTAGTTTCCTTATAAAAACCTGTTTACTTTCAATGCCGGTGAGAATTCGAGGCAGGTTATTCCAGGGCGATACAGATCTATAAATAAAACATTTCCGCAATGCGTTCTTCCTGGGAGAGGGAGTACAAAATGACCCTCACTAGACCCCCTGGTATTATTATTATGCAAAGTGCTACTGTAAACCATTTGGGCCATGAGAAAAGCAGGAGTTTTACTACTGGTTACTGATTTGAACAATATTAGAGTATTAGCTGAACAACCTGTTCTGCAATGTTAGCCAGGAAAGAGAAGCATGCATTTGATTAACATTGGTTCTTAGTGAACAACCTAGAACCAGCCCTGCTTCCCTCTTCTGGACAATCTGGAGCTTACTGATCTCACCACTTGCAGCAGACTCCCAGACTGCAGAGTAGTCCAGATGACACAAGACTAAACTCTTAACAATCTGACAAAGAAGAGGTCGATCCACAAAGAAATACCAACAGCTCTTCCCATCTTTGTAACTATATCACTGATATGATTTGACCAGGATAGAGTGCAGTCCAGCATCAGGCCAAGGCACTTCTGACCTGTTGAACTGTTGAAATACCTAGCCTCAGATCCAACGTTGGGTCCCAAGATAACCCTTGCCTCGTCCCCAATAAAATAAATTTTGTTTTTGAGATTTTAAGGACAAGTCTGTTGCGTACTGTCTAGTCATGCATAGCTTTTAGTTCTTCACTCAATACTACACTAAGTACATTGCATAATATAAGGTTGCGTCATCAGCATAAAGAACCCGGTAGCCCAAGGTAAAATATTGTTGAATGTAAAAAAAAAAAAAGTAAAGGTCCCAGTCAACTTCCCAGTGGAACACAACACTCTGAACTTCTGCTCTTAGACAAACTGCCATTAAGATTTACCTGTTGTGATCTTGAGGACAAATAACCACATTAAAGCAGAAGTATTAAAACCATAACATTTTAAGTCCATCCATCCATCCATCTTCTTCCGCTTATCCGAGGTCGGGTCGCGGGGGCAACAGCCTAAGCAGGGAAACCCAGACTTCCCTCTCCCCAGCCACTTCGTCTAGCTCTTCCCGGGGGATCCCGAGGCGTTCCCAGGCCAGCCGGGAGACATAGTCTTCCCAACGTGTCCTGGGTCTTCCCCAGGGCCTCCTACCGGTTGGACGTGCCCTAAACACCTCCCTAGGGAGGCGTTCGGGTGGCATCCTGACCAGATGCCCGAACCACCTCATCTGGCTCCTCTAGATGTGAAGGAGCAGCGGCTTTACTTTGAGTTCCTCCCGGATGGCAGAGCTTCTCACCCTATCTCTAAGGGAGAGCCCCGCCACACGGCGGAGGAAACTCATTTCGGTCATGACCCAAAGCTCATGACCATAGGTGAGGATGGGAACGTAGATCGACCGGTAAATTGAGAGCTTTGCCTTCCGGCTCAGCTCCTTCTTCACCACAACGGATCGGTACAACGTCCGCATTACTGAAGACGCCGCACCGATCCGCCTGTCGATCTCACGATCCACTCTTCCCCCACTCGTGAACAAAACTCCTAGGTACTTGAACTCCTCCACTTGGGGCAGGGTCTCCTCCCCAACCCGGAGATGGCATTCCACCCTTTTCCGGGTGGAATGCCATTTTAAGTCAGGAGTGTCAAACGAAAATACGGAGTGGGCCAACATTTTAAACTGAACGAAGCCGCGGGCCGAGGTTGAACATATTAATCCTTTAATAGGGACCCAAACAAGTTTTGCATTGAATATTGACCAAGCAAGGCTCATATAACTTTATAGTGACATGCAAAATCGAGTTTTAAATAATAATAATTAAAAATTATCAATGGCATATCAAATAAAATAAAAATACAAATTGAATGCCTCTTTTCGGCGGCGGGTTTGAGTTGGGGCGGGGTTTGGTGGTAGTGGGGGTGTATATTCTAGCGTCCTGGAAGAGTTAGTGATGCAAGGGGTTCTGGGTATTTGTTCGGTTGTGTTTATGTTGTGTTACAGTGCGGATGTTTTCCCGAAATCTGTTTGTCATTCTTGTTTGCTGTGGGTTCACAGTGTGGCATATATTTGTAACAGTGTTAAAGTTGTTTATACGGCCACCCTCAGTGTGACCTGTATGGCTGTTGACCAAGTATGCTTTGCATACACTTGTTTGTATGTGTATGAGCCGCATATATTATGTGAGTGTTTGTATGGAGGAAAAGCGGACGTGTCGACATGTAGAGAACGCCAAAGGTAGTGCTTTTACGGCCCGCCCCCAATATTATTGTCCGGGTGGAAATCGGGAGAACTTCGGGAGGGGGCACTGAACTTCGGGAGTCTCCCGGGAAAATCGGGAGGGTTGATGAGTAAGAGTATTAGTGGTGAATGTGGTGTTACAGCGGCGGGCCAGCTCTAATGTTATTTTGATATTGCCTCAAGGGCCAAATGAAATTACACGGCGAGCCAAATTTGGCCCGCGGGCCAGAGTTTGAAACTAATGTTTTAAGTCTTTCAATTAAAAGAGAGTGGTCAATCACGTCAAAAGCAGCACTGAAGTCTAACAGCACAGCTCGGACCAACCCAGAATTATCTATAGCATTAAGCCAATCTTCTGTCATTTGTATGCTGCACAGCTGTCGCTATCTTGACAACACCCCATGCTGCTCAGTCTTTATGGTTCCAAACCATAACTTGGCTAGTGAAACTGAACTGTTCCACATGGTGGAATCAATCCTCAACACTGTCCCACTATACCAGGGGTTGGCAACCCGTGGCTCCAGAGCTGATGCGGCTCTTTGATCACTCTGATGTGGCTCAGCTACATAATTGCCCCTCCTCCGATTTTTCCAGTTTTCCGGGAGATTTCCGGATTTCAAGTGCCTCTCCAAGACATCTCGGACAACAATATTGAGTGTGAGCCGTGATGGCAATGCCTTTAACGTCCTCTAATATATGCCGTCGCGCCCGTAATTACACCATGCTATCTACGTGCCGGTCGGTCGCACATACTATGCTGCCCCTGTAAACAAACCTATGTTACTGCAAGGCATACTTAATCAACAGGCATACAGGTTACACTGAGGGTTGTGATCTTACTAATATGCGCCACAATGTGAACCCACACCAAACAAGAATGACAAATACATTTCAGGAGAACATCCGCACTGTAACACAACATAAACACAACGGAACAAATACCCAGAATCCCATGTATCCCTAAGTCTTCCGGGCTACATTACACACCCCGCCACCCCAACCCCGCCCACCTCAACCGACGCACGGAGGGGGGGGGTTTAGTGGTATGTATAATGTAGCCCAGAAGAGTTAGGGATGCATGGGATTCTGGGTTTTTGTTTTGTTGTCTTTATGTTGTGTTACAGTGCGAATGTTCTCCCGAAATGTGTTTGTCATTCTTGTTTGGTGTGGGTTCACGTTCTGGCGCATATTTTAGTAAGAGTGTTGAAGTTGTTTAAACGGGCACTCTCAGTGTGATCTGTATGGCTGTTGAACAAGTATGCCTTGCAGTCAATCTGCATTCAACTTGACACTAATCTATGTAGCTCTTTATTCAGGATGTGGAGGGCGCTTAAGGCAGGGTCATCATGGCACGCCTTTATTATTAACGCTTGAGTGAAAATCAGCAGAATTTCTAGAGAACATTTCCTCTGAAATTCAGGAGTCTCCCGGAAAAATGATTAGGGTTGGCAAGTGAGATGTTGTCAAGCGGCATTCATATTAAACTCGGGGGCCGCACTAACATTAAATTTTCATATTAAGGTGCGGGCCGTGTGTCTGAGACCCCTGGTTTATACATAGCACAAAGCAACAAAAAAAAACTCGGTATGCATTATTTCATTTTAAATTTCAAAAGAGTTTTGTGGCTCCCATTGTTTTCTTCATTTTGTGAAACGGGTCTCTGAGCTGCCACCTTATCGTGGTAGAGGAGTTTGCGTGTCCCAATGATCCTAGGAGCTATGTTGTCCGGGGGCTTTATGCCCCCTGGTAGGGTCGGCGGATCGGTGCGGCGTCTTCAGT
>NC_084637.1:10641653-10654153 GCF_033978795.1 Nerophis ophidion
TGTTATTTTATTTTACAGAAAAAGCACACACTTGATAGTGGTAAAACAAATGTAAATGGCAAAAAAAAAAAAAAACTGAATTACAAACAATTCAATGACAAACAAGTTTTTTTTGTTTTTTTTACCGTATTTCCTTGAATTACCGCCGGGCGCTAATTAATGTAAAACCTCTTCTCACTCCTCCACTTACCAAAGGCATGCGGTAAAAGTGAGCATGCGCTAATTATTTTAAAACTCTTCTCACTCCGGCACTTACCAAAGGAATGCGGTAAAAAAAATAGAGTGTGATGTAAGCTTCCTACTGAATAGCTCCTAATCTTCTTCCCTTTATGCAATTTCAAATTTCCCCGTATTGAAATCAGCCTCCTCCATTTTGAAAATGATGACAGGGGAAGTGTCACTCGTGACGTCACGAGTTTGACCAGGCGGTAATACTATCCATCCATCCATTTTCTACCGCTTATTCCCTTTCGGGGTCGCGGTAATACTAAGCATGCGCTAATTATTTTGGGAAGCGATTTTGACCCGGCAGTAATTCAAGGCAGGTGCATACTATATACCCTGCGGGAATTCAAGGAAATACGGTATATGCTATTGTACATTAAATTAATTGTAAAGTAAATTATTGTTAACAATTTAATTGTGTAATTTGTTCACAATATTATGTTAGACCCACTCGTCGTCCATTACTTTCGGTCTCCCCTAGAGGGCGGGGGGAGGTTTGGGGCAAATATGTGGTCCTTTTCAAGGTTTCTCATAGTCATTCACATCGACGTCCCACTGGGTAGTGAGTTTTTCCTTGCCCTTATATGGGCTCTGTACCACGGATGTCGTTGTGGCTTGTGCAGCCCTTTGAGACACCAGTGATTTAGGGCTATATAAATAAACATTGATTGATTGATTATATTACTTGTTGTGGTTTATTCGTTGCTAGTTTATATCCTTTTTTTTTTTAACTATATTTAAGTTGAGTTTTGGTGGTACAATAAATACTCATGTTTTCAAATCAATGAATAATTGCGTAATTAATCGTGATTACAATATTGATCAAAATAATTTTTATTTTTTTTCAGTAATCGTCTAGCAACCAAAAATGTTGAAAAAGCCATAATTGGACCAAAAATACAAAAACAAAAATCTGTCAGGAGCCGCAAAAAAATGAATAGCCGTAAATAAGTGTTAAAAATGACGTAAGTGTCTATATTAGCTATAATAGCCTACTATCAAAATGACTTTGTGTAGCAGGCTGAAGCAAATCTTCGTTGACAGAAATGTTGAAATGTAATATTTATTTTACACATTTTACATAAATAAATCAGAGGCTAATCAGAAAGTGAGATAACTCCTGGAAATTACTGGCTTGTAAAGGCCAAAGGTATAAATGTGTGTGTCCAAGTTAAAGGGAACGGCAGGCTGTCTTCTTTTATTGGATTTATTACAACCTTTGGAAATAATAACATCAACAAAGCACACCTTCATGCATTCACGCACAGCATAAAACGTTTGGTGGACAAAATGAGACAAAGAAGAAGTGGACGATTTTGCATGTAAACAAACCTGTTACATCACTGTCCACACTATGAAACAACAACAAAAAATCCCCCATCCCCATCTTTTTCCATTTTCAATACTTTTAAAAAATGCTTCAGAGAGCCAATAGTGCAGCACTACAGAGCCGTGGGGTTGTTAACCTTTGGTCTAGCTCTATTGTGGATGTTGTTGTTGGGGCGGCATAGCTCGGTTGGTAGAGTGGCCGTGCCAGCAACTTGAGGGTTGCAGGTTCGATTCCCGCTTGTGCCATCCTAGTTACTGCTGTTGTGTCCTTGGGCAAGGCACATTACCCACCTGCTCCCCAGTGCCACCCACACTGGTTTAAATGTAACTTAGATATTGGGTGTCGCTATGTAAAGCGCTTTGAGTCACTTGAGAAAAGCGTTATATAAATATAATTCACTTCACTTCACTCATTTTGAGAAAGTGATTATTGATCAGCCATTTTTCTGCCATCCTTTTAACATTCAGACACAAGTTTTTATATTTTATATACACTCATAAACAGCAGAATTTGGGGGGTCTGTAACTCCTGTTGGATGTAGGCAGACAAGGGCAGTTTCAAATAGTCTTCCGCATCGTTCGGAAGAGTTTGTCTGAGCATAGGCAGTCTCAGGAGGACGTGTTTCCCAGCAATTAGCACTTTTGACTACGTTCTCGCATCTAAAGGTGTTATTATGTACAGACAGTGTTTATAAAGTCCCGTTTCTAGTCGACCATGTGTGAATAAATGTATCTATTTTTAAAAACTGTATTTGTCTGGACTTGTCTTGACAATTTGGACTTTTTCGTATTTCCTGTATTTGTTTTATATCCGGTGCAGCAGAACGGGGGTTAGTGCGTCGGCCTCACAAGGTCCTGAGTTGTCCTGGGTTCGTTCCCGGGCTTGGGATCTTTCTGTGTGGGGTTTGCAAATTCTCCCCCTGACTTCCTCCCACCTCCAAAGACATGCACCTGGGGATATGTTGATTGGCAACACTAAATTGGCCCAAGTGTGTGTCTATACTGTGTCGGCCCTGCAATGAGGTGGCGACTTGTCCAGGGTGTGCGCCGCCATCCGCCCGAATGCAGCCGCGATAGTCTCCAGCTACCCTCCTAACTATTGTCGTGGAAATTTCTTAAAGACGATCCTTTAGTGACAAATAGCTTTAAAATGATTTATTAAAGTAACAAACAAATAATAACAAGCTTTGCAAAGCGAGACCAAACCAGAACGACACATCCGTTCGTTCCAGCTTGTTCTAACCCCTTTAGAATTTGACATGACGGTTATACATTCTCAGAAGTCCCACCCTCCATGCTCATTACATACAGTACACCAGTGGAATGAATACCCAAAGTCCTGTGAAGGGGAGAGGGTGTCGTTGGCCCAGAGGAGGGGGGGTCACTCAGGAAAGGGGAACCATTTAGCTCTGTTGGGGGTAAGGAAGAGGGGAAAACACATGCCCACGTCAACTATAGTCCACATGTTACATCAAAGACACAGGAGACAGAGCTTAATCAGATAATAGATCTCTTGCTAAGTGGCACATTCCTGAGCCTAAAAAACATCATCAATCAAAACGAGTACAATTAATTTTGCTATCACACTATCCCGAACGGGGTAAGCGGTAGAAAATGGCACTCTTGTTCAGGTTTCATTTTCCGTTTGCTACACTATTCTCTCGTCTGCATGCTGGCTTCCTCACCTGTCCCTGTTTGGTAATCAGGACACAGCTGTTACTGGTTGCCAATCAGGATATTGTATATGCCAGCCCTGTCCTTCGGTGTCTTACCTGCAACTCTGCTTTGCTTCTTTAATTGGTGGCAATGCCAAACAGATTTTATTTCCTGTGCACTCCCTAGCTGCACTAGCATTTGTTCTGTCAAATACATATCATAACACCAACAAGCCATATTATGTCTCCAACACGCCCCATCATAACAGCATCTATTGAACAATACCACCAGATGCACACTGACCGAAAACTTTTACCTTTCACAAACTTATTTTCCAGCAGTTTCATTTATCTTTTACCCCCTAGCGGCCACCCTTACCCCCAAAGCCATCCCCACCGCTGACAACTGCAAAAACACAAGCCGTATGTGGGCTTTGACCCGGTCAGGTGACCGCTGTGCCGCAAATAGATTGGCCGCAGCCTTTCGCCAGGCACTGACTCTGTATCACTGAGTGTTTTGGGCATTGAGATAATGGCTGCCATTAATCTACAGCCACACTCAGGGCTGCCACACACACACACACACACACACACACACACAGTGACTGACGCTTGCATCAACGCATGTCAACGGAGTATTTAAAAGTTTTAAAATATTGGTTTAATATTTGTTTTACTCTTCAGTAAATGCAAACCCTGTTTTCATACGAGTTGGGAAATTGTGTTAGATGTAAATATAAACGGAATACAATGACTTGCAAATCCTTTTCAACCCATATTCAGTTGAATATGCTACAAAGACAACATATTTGATGTTCAAACATAAAAAAAAAATGTTTTTGCAAATAATGATTAACTTGGAATTTCATGGCTGCAACACGTGCCTGAGTAGTTGGGAAAGGGCATGTTCACCACTGTTACATCACCTTCTCTTTTAACAACACTCAATAAACGTTTGGGAACTGAGGAAACTAATTGTTGAAGCTTTGAAAGTTGAATTCTTTCCCATTCTTGTTTTATGTAGAGCTTCAGTCGTTCAACAGTCCGGGGTCTCCGCTGTCGTATTTTACGCTTCATAATGCGCACAGATTTTCGATGGGAGACAGGTCTGGACTGCAGGTGGGCCAGGAAAGTACCCGCACTCTTTTTTTTACAAAGCCACGCTGTTGTAAAATGTGTTGAATGTGGCTTGGAATTGTCTTGCTGAAATAAGCAGGGGTGCCCATGAAAAAGATGGCGCATAGATGGCAGTGTCACGCCAAATTTCTTCCCCCCCTACACAAACCTTCTCCCCCATTTAGTTCCGGGGGTCATGATTAATACAGACGTTTTGTTAACGCTATATTATAAAAATATAACGCTATATTATAAAAATACAGACGTTTTGTTAACGCTATATTATAAAATATAACGCTATATTATAAAAATACAGACGTTTTGTTAACGCTATATTGTAAAAAAAAAATTTTAAAACCCATTTACAAACACAAGCTATGGGATGACGCATTTACTTCCGGGGGTCACATGTCCTCTTATGTCATCCCATAGCTTGTGTTTGTAAATTGTTTTTTAATTTTTTTTATAATATAGCGTTAATAAAACATGTATTTTTATAATATAGCGTTAACAAAACGTCTGTATTATTCATGACCCTGGAAGTAAATGGGGGGGGGGGGGGGGGGGGGTGTTCTTCCAAAACCTTCAGCATTAATTGTGCCTTCAAAGATGTGTAAGTTACCCATGCCTTGGGTATTAATGCACCCCCATACCATCACAGATGCTGACTTTTGAACTTTGCGTCAATATCAGTCTGGATGGTTCGCTTCCCCTTTGGTCCGGATGACACGATGTCGAATATTTCCAAAAACAATTTGAAATGTGGACTCGTCAGACCACAGAACACTTTTCCACTTTGCATCAGTCCATCTTAGATGATCTCGGGCCCGGAGAAGCCGGCAGCGTTTCTGGATGTTGTTGATAAATGGCTTTCGCTTTGCATAGTAGAGCTTTAACTTGTACTTACAGATGTAGCGGCGAACTGTATTTAGTGACAGTGGTTTTCTGAAGTGTTCCTGAGCCCATGTGGTGATATCCTTTAGAGATTGATGTCGGTTTTTGATACAGTACCGTCTGAGGGATCAAAATGTTGGTTTCCGGCCATGCCACTTACGTGGACTGATTTCTCCAGATTCTCTGAACCTTTTGATGATATCATGGACCGTAGATGTTGAAATCTCTAAATTTCTTGCAACTGCACTTTGAGAAACGTTGTTCTTAAACTGTTTGACTATTTGCTCACGCAGTTGTGGACAAAGGGGTGTACCTCGCCCCATCCTTTCTTGTGAAAGACCGAGCATTTTTTTGGAAGCTGTTTTTATACCCAATCATGGCACCCACCTGTTCCCAATTAGCCTGCACACCTGTGGGATGTTCCAAATAAGTGTTTGATGAGCGTTCTTTAACTTTGTCAGTATTTATTGCCACCTTTCCCAACTTCTTTGTCACGTGTTGCTGGCATCAAATTCAAAAGTTAATGATTATTTGCAACAAAAAAAATGTTCATCAGTTTGAACATCAAATATGTTGTCTTTGTAGCATATTTAACTTAATTTTGGCTGAAAATGATTTGCAAATCATTGTATTCCGTTTATATTTACATCTAACACAATTTCCCAACTGATATGGAAATTTGTTTTACTGTTCAGTAAATACAAGTATGACATATTGTACATGCATGCATACGTATTTAATGAAGTGTGCGCGACCCCGAAAAAGGGACAAGCGGTAGAAAAATGGCTGTTGTGTGCATGTGTGGTTCATTTCTTTACACATAAAAATAAACCAGCCATTACGCATTTGCTGATCCTCTTGTCTGCTTAGTATGTTTTTTTTTTTCCCACCCGATTTTGGTTTATTAATGGAATAATTAGGTTTGCAATGTATTTTAATGAACAAATCAATCACTGAATTAAATATGACATTAGGGCTGAATGGGCCGAGGGGCTGAGGGACTCTTTTAATTTGGCGCGGCGCTCTCTCCCGTCGCGGCGCTCCGTCTTCCTCTCACAGCCTCACCTCCGGCCTCAGATCATGAAAGCCGAACTGAATTATCAACGTGGCGACGACGCGGCGGTCCAAACACTCCGAACTGACCGGTGTCACGGAGACCCAGCGAGTGTAGCAAACTGACATGTGCACACACAACATGCCCTGCAGGGATGCAGAATCCCCCCCCACCCCTACCGACCTTCTTGTCAAGCTGTGCATTCCCGCTCTGGATGGCGTTTTGTTGATTGACAGGGCTAATGATGGTGCCAAATATTGACCTTCTCTGAGGCAGGTGTGATGCAGTACTGCGTTGTGGTGAAATATTGATGAGGCTGCATAAGCAATGGTGTGACAATTTAGATTGACTGTACTGTAAAAAATAAATAAGTCATCCTTAGCAAAATCAGAAGGGAAATTAGATTTAACTATGCACACTCATGTACTTGCCAACCCTCTTGAATTTTCCGGGAGACTCCCGAATGTCAGTGCCTCTACTGGACAACCATTCTTCCGAATTTCTCCCGATTTCCAGCCGGACCTGAGTGAGGCCAGCCTATCTATAACCCATAAAGTAGGCAGACACGGAGCTATTTCTCAGCGTGTGTTTATTCCAGCCGGCACGTTAATACACTGACACACAACATCCGGATTCCCATCATGCATTGCTTCAAAACTACGGCAAGTAGTAATGTCCAAAAACATAACGGAGACAAAGCAGAAGAACGAAGAATAGACAGTCATGGCGACGACGAGTAAGAAGAAGAAGAAGGCAGGCACGGAGCTATTTCTCAGCTTGTGTTTATTCCAGCCGGCACGTTAATATACTGACACGCAACATCCGGATTCCCATCATGCATTGCTTCAAAACTACGGCAAGTAGTAATGTCCAAAAACATAACGGAGACGAAGCAGAAGAACGAAAAATAGACAGTCATGGCGACGAAGAGTAAGAAGAAAAAGGCAGGCACGGAGCTATTTCTCAGTGTGTTTTTATTCCAGCCGGCACGTTAATACACTGACACACAACATCCAGATTCCCATAATACATTGCTTCAAAACTACGGCAAGTAGTAATGTCCAAAAACATAACAGACGAAGCAGAATAACGAAGAATAGACAGTCATGGCGACGACGAGTAAGAAAAAGAAGGCAGGCACGGAGCTATTACTCAGTGTGTGTTTATTCCAGCCGCCACGTTAATACACTGACACACAACATCCGGATTCCCATCATGCATTGCTTTAAATCTACGGCAAGTAGTAATGTCCAAAAACATAACGGAGACAAAGCAGAAGAACAAAGAATAGACAGTCATGGCGACAACGAGTAAGAAGAAGAAGGCAGGCACGGAGCTATTACTCAGCGTGTCTTTATTCCAGCCGGCACGTTAATACACTGACACGCAACATCCGGATTCCCATCATGCATTGCTTCAAAACTACGGCAAGTAGTAATGTCCAAAAACCTAACGGAGACAAAGCAGAAGAACAAAGAATAAACAGTCATGGCCACGACGAGTAAGAAGAAGAAGGCAGGGACGGAGCTATTTCTCAGCGTATGTTTATTCCAGCCAGCACGTTAAGACACTGACACACAACATCCGAATTCCCATCATGCATTGCTTCAAAACTACGGCAAGTAGTAATGTCCAAAAACATTACGGAGACAAAGCAGAAGAGCAAAGAATAAACAGTCATGGCGACGACGAGTAAGAAGAAGAAGAAAGCAGGCACGGAGCTATTTTGTCAGCGTGTGTTTATTCCAGCCGGCACGTTAATACACTGACACGCAACATCCAGATTCCCATCATGCATTGCTTCAAAACTACGGCAAGTAGTAATGTCCAAAAACATAACGGAGACAAAGCAGAAGAACGAAGAATAGACAGTCATGGCGACGATGAGTAAGAAGAACAAAGCAGGCACGGAGCTATTTCTCAGTGTGTGTTTATTCCAGCCGGCACGTTAATACACTGACACACAACATCCGGATTCCCATAATGCATTGCTTCAAAACTACGGCAAGTAGTAATGTCCAAAAACATAACAGACGAAGCAGAAGAACGAAGAATAGACAGTCGTGGCAACGACGAGTGAGAAAAAGAAGGCAGGCACGGAGCTATTACTCAGTGTGTGTTTAATCCAGCCGCCACGTTAATACACTGACACACAACATCCGGATTCCCATCATGCATTGCTTTAAAACTACGGCAAGTAGTAATGTCCAAAAACATAACGGAGACAAAGCAGAAGAACGAAGAATAGACAGTCATGGCGACAACGAGTAAGAAGAAGAAGGCAGGCACGGAGCTATTTCTCAGCGTGTGTTTATTCCAGCCGGCACGTTAATACACTGACACGCAACATCCGGATTCCCATCATGCATTGCTTCAAAACTACGGCAAGTAGTAATGTCCAAAAACATAACCGAGACGAAGCAGAAGATAGGAGAATGGACAGTCATGGCGACGACGAGTAAGAAGAAGAAGGCAGGCACGGAGTTATTTCTCCGTGTGTGTTTATTCCAGCCGGCACGTTAATACACTGACACGCAACATCCGGATTCCCATTATGCATTGCTTCAAAACTACGGCAAGTAGTAATGTCCAAAAACACAATGGAGACAAAAGCAGAAGAACGAAGAATAGACAGTCATGGCGACGACGAGTAAGAAGAAGTACGCGTGCAAATTCCAAAATGTTTGGAAACAAGAATTTAAGTTAATCCAGGACGGATCGAAAAGGAAGGGGTATGCTCGGGAAAGATGGAAGATTCCAGACTCTGGTGCATTTGATGAAGGCACTTTCATGCGTGCCACACAGCAATGCATCATCAGAGAGGGTGTTCAGCATGGTTAGAAAAATACTGACAGAGAATAGAACGAAGATGGACTATTCAACCCTAAACTCACTCCTTTCCTGCAAATTAAATGTCACAGATGCTGCCCATACCTATGCTCCTTCAAAGGCTGTGCTACTGACTGCAAAGCATTGCACTTGCTTTGCAGTCAGTAGCACAGCCTTTGGAGTGTTATGTGCGTGTATATGTGTAAATAAATGATCACTGAAATTAAAGTATTTCTTATATATATATATATATATATATATATATATATATATATACATATATATATATATATATATATATTCATTTATTTTTTACTTTGCTTCTTATAACTTTCAGAAAGACAATTTTACAGAAAAAATACAACCTTAAAAATGGTTTTAGGATTTTTAAACACAAATACCTTTTTACCTTTTAAATTCCTTCCTCTTCTTTCCTGACAATTTAAATCAATGTTCAAGTAAATTTTGTGTTTTTTTATTGTAAAGAATAATAAATACATTGTAATTTAATTCTTCATTTTAACTTCTGTTTTTTCGACCAAGCATATTTGTGAAATCTTTATTCAAAATTATTATGATTTAAAATTCCAAAAAATTATTCCCGCAAATCTGGAAAATCTGTAGAATCAAATTTAAATATTATTTCAAAGTCTTTTGAATTTCTTTTAAAAATGTTGTTCTGGAAAATCTAGAAGAAATAATTATTTGTCTTTGTCAGAAATATAGCTTGGTCCAATTTGTTATATATTCTAACAAAATGCAGACTGGATTTCAAACTATTTAAAACATGTCATCAAAATTCGAAAATTAATCTTAATCAGGAAAAATTACTAATGATGTTCCATAAATATTTTTTTTAATTTTCAGTTTTTCTCTTCTTTTTTTTTTTGGGTTGAATTTTGAATTTTAAAGAGTCGAAATTGAAGATAAACTATGTTTCAAAATTCTATTTTCATTTTTTTCCTGTTTTCTCTTCTTTTAAACCGTTCAATTAAGTGTTTGTTTTTTTATCATTTATTCTCTACAAAAACTTTCCGTAAAAGGAAAAAAAATGTATGATGGAATGACGGACAGACATACCCATTTATATATATACATATATATGTGTATGTATATATATATATATATATATATATATATATATATATATATATATATATATATATATATATATATATAGATGTATATATATATATATATAGATGTATATATATATATATATATATATATATATATATATATATATATATAGATGTATTTATTAAAGGTAAATTGAGCAAATTGGCTATTTCTGGCAATTGTTTTAAGTGTGTATCAAACTGGTAGCCCCTCGCATTAATCAGTACCCAAGAATTAGGTCTTGGTTTCAAAAAGGTTGGAGACCCCTGCTCTATTGTATTTATTACACAGCAGCTGCTTGATTGTGACATGCACCTTAGTTGTATTTTTTTTATTAACAACATCGTAGAATTTGAAGCCGCCATATAAAATAGCTAACATTAATCAGCAGCATGTATATGGCATATGCACTGTAATTTAGCATTAAGCTAGTACTTTTTTTGTTGTTGTTGCAGCGCATTTTATTAGGCATACTTGCTTTTTTTCGGCATGGAAAATTGCAACAATAGCTAGAGGCAGTCTGCTATGATTATGACGAATCTGCAACCGAATGCCTAATGCAAGACAGGTATCAAAATATCATAGTTTGATCAGTACCTATTTAACCATTGTGTGGTGTTCGGGTCTGTGGGACCCATTTTATTTTTTTATTAAAAGAAAAATTATACAGTTAATATTTCAAACTGAGACTTACTGACTTTGGCTCATTTTCTTTGAAGAACATATATCAGAATACATTTTTAATGACCACACACACCATACACCCCCCCTACATATTTCTATTACATATAAGATGTCCGGGTCCACTGGGCCCGGAGCTAATAGAAATGTGGAAATTGATGTTCTCTGTACCACACGTAAACACCCACCCACTATGTACATTAAGTAACAGTTACCAGCCATGGAATGCACGCTCAACAAAACAGGAAGGGACAAGCGGTAGAAAATGGAGGGCTGGAACACCATCCTCCATACGACACTTGCGCTCCGGACAGGCTAACCTCCTCCAACCTGCTTCCAGTCTGTGGAACGCTCTCCCTGACCACCTGAGGGCACCACAGACTGTGGATGCTTTAAAAAAAGGCTTAAAAACCCTTCTTTTTTTAAACTGACTAATATACGTGTGAAAATTAATGTTCTATGTACCACCCACACACAGCAGGCCTAGACAGGTGGAGGACAGAGTGTAGGTACACAGAACATCAGAGGGTCAAATGTGCGAGAAAATGAGAGCAGACAGTGTTGACAAACAATGTTGCAACCTTGTGTGGGAACCGCAGGCGCTGAAACACAAAAGAAGAATTCCTGTGGGATGCAGAAACTGGCAGGGAAATTTTCCGTGTAACGTTCATATTGTTGTTACCCAGCCAGCGTTTGTGGGTCTGATGGACCCGTTGCATTTTGTGGCTTTTAATGCCTCACAATCAAACACTTTTATGTTAAAATACTGAACAGATGTTCAACTTATCCTAACAAACATCTGTTCAGTATTTTAACGTAAAAGTGTTCAACAGATGTTCAACTTATCCTAATAAACATCTGTTCAGTATTTTACGTAAAAGTGTCTGATTGTGAGGCATTAAAAGCCAAAAAAATGCAACGGGTCCATCAGACCCACAAACGCTGGCTGAGTAACAACAATATGAACGTTGCACGGAAAAAAATTTCTGCCAGTTTCTGCATCCCACAGGAATTCTTCTTTTGTGTTTCAGCGCCTGCGGTTCCCACACAAGGTTGCAACGTTGTTTGTCAACACTGTGTGCTCTCATTTTCTCGCACATTTGACCCTCTGATGTTCTGTGTACCTACACTCTGTCCTCCACCTGTCTAGGCCTGCTGCGTGTGTGTGTGTGTGTGTGTGTGTGTGTGTGTGTGTGTGTGTGTGTGTGTGTGTGTGTGTGTGTGTGTGTGTGTTTATCAGGATAAGTTGAACATCTGTTCAGTATTTTAACATAAAAGTGTTTGATTGCGAGGCATTAAAAGCCACAAAATGCAACGGCTCCGTCAGACCCACAAACACTGGCTGAGTAACAACAATATGAACATTACACAAGGGTTAAGTACCAATTTCAGTACCCTTAGACGTAGCTAAATTTGTGTGATTGTATGAACCCAATAAGATAATGTATGCAGATTAAGTGCAATGAAATCTTACTTTGCTGCGGTGATTTGAAAAAGTTTAATATTTGCGAATGTATTGTTTTATTTATATTATTGAAGTATGCAACCTGCTTTTCTGTTAAACTTGCATGTCACACAATTCTATAAATTAAAATGGG
>NC_084637.1:10656653-10664153 GCF_033978795.1 Nerophis ophidion
GCGGAGGAGGGATAAGCCCCTTGGGTCTTTCTAATTATCTGTAAGGATCAGCAGTGCTCAAGAATGCGTAAGGGGAGGGATTTGACTGCCAGATCCACTGGGTAAGAATGCCTGATTGGATGGGTCACCTCTCTCCGTGCTCAGCCATCACTGCTGGTAGCTCATTAGACACAAACCTGAATGAATGCCGTTCTCCCGCAACTCAGGATTCACAAGTCTGCCGTGTTTATGTACTTTCCAGAACCAAAGGAAGGAACCTACATCAAATGTAACGAGAAAAATGAACTTCCACCGTGGCCAAATAGTCCTAAACACCTTCGTCTGTTCCAACAATTGATAACAAACTAAAAATAGTAATGCATTAATCAATCAAAGTTTGCTTATAGAGCTCTAAATCACGAGTGTCTCAAAGGGCTGCACAAGCCACAACGACATCCTGATCCCACATCAGGGCAGGAAAAAAACTCACCCAATGGGATGACAATGAGATACCATGGAGGGGACCGCCGATGACCGGGCGACCGGTTCAATGGACGTCGAGTGGATCTATCATAATATTGTGAGAGTCCAGTCCATAATGGATTTAGTTAATAGTGTGAGAGTCCAGTCCATAGTAGATCGAACATAACAGTGTGAGAGTCCAGTCCATAGTGGATCTAACATTATAGTGATAGAGTCCAGTCCATAGTGGATCTAGTTAATAGTTTGAGTCCATTCCATAGTGGATCTAGTTAATAGTGTGAGAGTCCAGTCCATAGTGGATCTAGTTATTAGTGTAAGAGTCCAGTCCATAGTAGATCGAACATAATAGTGTGAGAGTCCAGTCCATAGTGGATCTAGTTAATAGTTTGAGTCCATTGCATAGTGGATTTAGTTAATAGTGTGAAAGTCCAGTCCATAGTAGATCGAACATTATAGTGATAGAGTCCAGTCCATAGTGGATCTAGTTAATAGTTTGAGTCCATTCCATAGTGGATCTAGTTAATAGTGTGAGAGTCCAGTCCGTAGTGGATCAGTTATTAGTGTAAGAGTCCAGTCCATAGTAGATCGAACATAATAGTGTGAGAGTCCAGTCCATAGTGGATCTAGTTAATAGTTTGAGTCCATTCCATAGTGGATCTAGTTAATAGTGTGAGAGTCCAGTCCGTAGTGGATCAGTTATTAGTGTAAGAGTCCAGTCCATAGTAGATCGAACATAATAGTGTGAGAGTCCAGTCCATAGTGGATCTAGTTAATAGTTTGAGTCCATTCCATAGTGGATCTAGTTAATAGTGTGAGAGTCCAGTCCATAGTGGATCTAGTTTTTAGTGTAAGTGTCCAGTCCATAGTAGATCGAACATAATAGTGTGAGAGTCCAGTCCATAGTGGATCTAGTGAAAAGTGAGAGTCCATTCCATAGTGGATCTAGTTAATAGTGTGAGAGTCCAGTCCATAGTGGATCTAGTTAATAGTGTGAGAGTCCAGTCCATAGTGGATTTAGTTAATAGTGTGAGAGTCCAGTCCATAGTGGATCTAGTTAATAGTGTGAGAGTCCAGTCCATAGTGGATTTAGTTAATAGTGTGAGAGTCCAGTCCATAGTAGATCGAACATAATAGTGTGAGAGTCCAGTCCATAGTGGATCTAGTTAATAGTTTGAGTCCATTCCATAGTGGATCTAGTTAATAGTGTGACAGTCCAGTCCATAGTGGATCTAGTTATTAGTGTAAGTGTCCAGTCCATAGTAGATCTAGTGAAAAGTGAGAGTCCATTCCATAGTGGATCTAGTTAATAGTGTGAGAGTCCATTCCATAACGGATCTAATTAATAGTGTGGGAGTCCAGTCCATAGTGGATTTAGTTAATAGTGTGAAAGTCCAGTCCATAGTGGATCTAGTTAATAGTGTGAGAGTCCAGTCCATAATGGATTTAGTTAATAGTGTGAGAGTGCAGGCCATAGTAGATCGAACATAACAGTGTGAGAGTCCAGTCCATAGTGGATCTAACATTATAGTGATAGAGTCCAGTCCATAGTGGATCTAGTTAATAGTTTGAGTCCATTCCATAGTGGATCTAGTTAATAGTGTGAGAGTCCAGTCCATAGTGGATCTAGTTATTAGTGTAAGAGTCCAGTCCATTGTAGATCGAACATAATAGTGTGAGAGTCCAGTCCATAGTGGATCTAGTTAATAGTTTGAGTCCATTGCATAGTGGATTTAGTTAATAGTGTGAGAGTCCAGTCCATAGTAGATCGAACATAATAGTGTGAGAGTCCAGTCCATAGTGGATCTAACATTATAGTGATAGAGTCCAGTCCATAGTGGATCTAGTTAATAGTTTGAGTCCATTCCATAGTGGATCTAGTTAATAGTGTTAGAGTCCAGTCCATAGTGGATCAGTTATTAGTGTAAGAGTCCAGTCCATAGTAGATCGAACATAATCATGTGAGAGTCCAGTCCATAGTGGAACTAACATAATAGTGTGAGAGTATATTCCATAGTGGATCAAGTTAATAGTGTAAGAGTCCAGTCTGTAGTGGATCGAACATAATAGTGTGAGAGTCCAATCCATAGTGGATCTAGTTAAAAGTGTGAGATTCCAGTACATAGAGGATCTAGTTAAAGTGTGAGAGTCCATTCCATAGTAGATCTAGTTAATAGTGTGAGAGTCCAGTCCATAGTGGATCGAACATAATAGTGTGAGAGTCCATTCCATAGTGGATCTAGCTAATAGTGTAAGAGTCCAGTCCATAGTAGATCGAACATAATAGTGTGAGAGTCCAGTCCATAGTGGATCTAGTTAATAGTGTGAGAGTCCATTCCATAGTGGATCTAGTTAATAGTGTGGGAGTCCAGTCTATAGTGGATCGAACATAATAGTGTGAGAGTCCAATCCATAGTGGATCTAGTTAAAAGTGTGAGATTCCAGTCCATAGAGGATCTAGTTAAAAGTGTGAGAGTCCATTCCATAGTAGATCTAGTTATTAGTGTAAGAGTCCAGTCCATAATGGATCGAACATAATAGTGTGAGAGTCCATTCCATAGTGGATCTAGCTAACAGTGTAAGAGTCCAGTCCATAGTAGATCGAACATAATAGTGTGAGAGTCCAGTCCATAGTGGATCTAGTTAATAGTGTGGGAGTCCAGTCTATAGTGGATCGAACATAATAGTGTGGGAGTCCAGTCCATAGTGGATCTAATATAATATTGTGAGAGTCCAGTCCATAGTAGATTGAACATAATAATGTAAGAGTCCAGTCCATAGTAGATCGAACATAATAGTGTGCTAGTCCAGTCCATAGTGGATCTAGTTAATAGTGCGAGAGTCCAGTCCATAAAACCCTGATATCGCAAACACCAAAGTTTGTGTAAATTCTTGTTTTTTCTTTGTCTCTGGTGAAAATTGACCAGTGTTTTTAAGAATTGTAACGTCTGAGTATCATCGCAAGCAGCAGACAAATGAACAAACATTCCGTAAAGACCCTCTTCCTGTCCTCTGAAGCTGAGCATGTCCTCAGTTTAAACCCCTCAGTTCTGTCCTCGCTTCTGCCCAGAGGCTAAGTCAGTCCTCCCAGGCTGCAGCTGGATCACTGGTAATTAATGACTTGCTTAGACCAGAATGCTTGTAATCACCCTGCAAGGACATTTTGTTTTTTAGAGGCGTTGTTGCTGCACCAGATAGTTTGGCAACATTTACCAACATTTTACTGGCATTTGCTCATGTAAATGTAGGAAGTTTTGCCCACACTGTGACATTTGGGAAAGATCTCTGTGCTCCCCACACAAGAACCAGAGCTTGGATGACATCACATTTGGTGCCCGCCATGACATTTGAATAGCACAATAATACAAACACTGTTTACACGCACATAATATTCTGCTAATGGTTCATATTCTCTTTAAGAAGAAATGTGTGTTTTTAATATTGATTTTTAAGAACGTTTATTCAGAATACTCCGAAAATAAGTTGTTGATGTCCAAAACGGAACCCTGTAGACCAGGGGTCACCAACGCGGTGCCCGTAAGGACCAGATGAGTCGCCCGCTGGCCTGTTCTAAAAATAGCTCAAAGAGCAGCACTTACCAGTGAGCTGCCTCTATTTTTTAAATTGTATTTATTTACTAGCAAGCTACTCTCGCTTTGCTCGACATTTTTAATTCTAAGAGAGACAAAACTCGAATAGAATTTGAAAATCCAAGAAAATATTTTAAAGACATGGTCTTCACTTGTTTTAATAAATTCATTTATTATTTTTTTTGTTTGCTTCTTATAACTTTCAGAAAGACAATTTTAGAGAAAAAATACAACCTTAAAAATGATTTTAGGATTTTTAAACAAATATACCTTTTTACCTTTTAAATTCCTTCCTCTTTTTGCCTGACAATTTAAATCAATGTTCAAGTAATTGTTTTTTTTTTATTATTGTAAAGAATAAAAAATACATTTTAATTTAATTCTTCATTTTAGCTTCTGTTTTTTCGGCGTAGAATATTTGTGAAATATTTCTTCAAACTTATTATGATTAAAATTCAAAAAAATTATTCTGGCAAATCTAGAAAATCTGTAGAATTGAATTTAAATCTATTTCAAAGTCTCTTGAACTTATTTTAAAATGTTTGTTCTGGAAAATGTAGAAAAAATAACGATTTGTCTTTGTTAGAAATATAGCCTGGTCCAATTTGTTATATATTCTAACAAAATGCAGATTGGATTTTAACCTATTTAAAACATGTCATCAAAATTCTGAAATTAATCTTAATCAGGAAAAATTACTAATGATGTTCCATAAATTCTTTTTTTATTTTTTAAAAAAAGAATCGAATTAGCTAGTTTTTCTATTCATTTTTTTTCGGTTGAATTAGTCAAAATTGAAGATAAACTATGTTTCAAAATTTTATTTTCATTTTTTCCGTTTTTTCTCCTTTTTTAAACCGTTCAATTAGGTGTTTTTTTCATCATTTATTCTCTACAAAAAACCTTCCGTAAAAGGAAAAAAAAATGTACGACGGAATGACAGACAGAAATACCCATTTTTTATATATGTGTGTGTGTATATATTTTTATATATATATATATATGTTTATTAAAGGTAAATTGAGCAAATTGGCTATTTCTGGCAATTTATTCAAGTGTGTATCAAACTGGTAGCCCTTCGCATTAATCAGTACCCAAGAAGTAGCTCTTGGTTTCAAAAAGGTTGCTGACCCCTGTTGTAGACAAAATGCTTCCCTTTGCTATTTTTTGTTGCCTTGTTGTTTGTAAACATTATAAAACATTATCAACTGTTGTACATTTAAAACATCTCCTTTAAGTTTCTTATATAATGGAAGAAAAAAATCACTGTCCTGGTACTTAGTTCCATCGATGCACTCCACTATATTTTTTTTACATCTATTAGCAATGAACCATTTTCTTTATGTTTATGACTATTTACATTGTAGATTGTCATTGAAGGCATCAAAACTACAAATAAACACATGTGGAATAAATGAAAACATGCTTTATATTCTAGTTTCTTCAAGTAGCCAACCTTCGCTCTGATTACTGCTCTGCACACTCGTGGCATTCTCTTGATGAGCTTCAAGCGGTAGTCACCTGAAGTAGTTTTTCAATTCACAGGTGTGCCTTATCAGGGTCGATTAGTGGAATTTATTGCTTTATCAATGAGGTAGGGACCATTTTTGGGACTTTTGGCCTGTACTGTATTTACATATATATATATATACATCCGCCCTCAAAAAATATTGAAATTTTAAATAAGGATTTATTTTTTCCAGCCAAATTGATGCACTTTGAATATTTTCTATTTCAGACTAAAAACAATGTCGATTAAGTTATTCTTTGTCGCATGTTAATCTATATTTATTTCCTTTTCTTTCGGTTTTTTCAACAAGAATAGGGATAGAATGTAATGTAGAGGTGTTCTTATAAAAATGTAATGGACAAATGATACTATTTATAGTGAGGAAGTGCAAAATCTTTTTATCCTGCTAGAGGGGCGTAGCATGAAAATAATTAAGAGCACGGTCTAACCCAGGGGTGTCAAACGTACAGCCCGGCCCGCGAACAGGTTTTATCCGTGCCGCGGGATGAGTTTGTGAAATATAAAAATTAGCCGAAATTTTTGAATGAAAGAAACTGCTGTTCTAAATGTGTCCACTAGATGTCGCCATAGCAATTCTTTGTATCTTTGTAGATGTGTTGATCATTCTGAATGTATTATTGTTTATTGAGTTTATTTAATTGTATTTTTCCAGTATCAAATGGTTCAAGTTAGTCCAAAAACATTGATATATTAAATAAGGATTTTTTTTTTCCAGGCAAATTGATGCACTTTGAATATTTTCAGTTTCAGACTAAAAATAATGTCATTCAAGTTATTCTTTGTCACAAGTTAATCTATATTTATTTACTTTTCTTTCGCTTTATTCAACAGTAATAAGGATAGAATGTGATGTAGAGGTGTACTTATAACAATTTAATAGACAAATGGTACTATTTATACTGGGGAGGCGCAAAATCTTTTTTTCTTGCTAGAGAGGCGTAGCAGAAAATAATTAAGAGCACGGTCTAACCCAGTGGTGTCAAACGTACGGCCCGGCCCGCGAAAAAGTTTTATCCGGCCCGCGGGATGAGTTTGTGAAATATAAAAATTAGCCGAAATTTTTGAAAGAAAAAAACTGATGTTCTAAATGTGTCCACTAGATGTCGCCATAGCAATTCTTTGTATCTTTGTAGATGTGTTGATCAATCTGAATGCATTATTGTTTATTGAGTTCATTCAATTGTATGTTTCCAGTATCAAATGGTTCAAGTTAGTCCAAAAACATTGATATATTAGATAAGGATTTTTTTTTTCCAGGCAAATTGATGAACTTTAAATATTTTCTGTTTCAGACAAAAAACAATGTCGATTAAGTTATTCTTTGTCGCAAGTTAATCCGTATTTATTTACTTTTCTTTCACATTATTCAACAGTAATGAAGATAGAATGTAATGGTGAGGTGTACTTATAACAATTTTATAGACAAATGATACTATTTATAGTGTGGAGGCGCCAAATGTTTTCTTCTTGCTAGAGAGGCGTAGCAGAAAATGATTACGACCACGGTCTAACCCAGGGGTGTCAAACTTACGGCCCGGCCCGCGAAAAGGTTTTATCCGTGCCGCGGGATGAGTTTGTGAAATATACTATTTATAGTGGGGAGGCGCAAAGATCTTTTTTCTTGCTAGAGGGGCGTAACATAAAAATAATTAAGAGCACGGTCTAACCCAGTGGTGTCAAACGTATGGCCCGCGGGCCGGATTAGGTTTAATCCACCCCGCGGGATCAGTTTGTGAAGTACGAAAATGAGCCAAAATTTTTAAATGAAAGAAACTGCTGTTCTAAATGTGTCCACAAGATGTCGCAATAGCAATTCTTTGTATATGTGTTAATGTTGGCTGATCAATCTGAATGCATTATAGTTTATTGAGTTTATTTAATTGTATTTTTCCAGTTTCAAATGGTTCAAATTACTCCAAA
>NC_084637.1:10671653-10760518 GCF_033978795.1 Nerophis ophidion
GCCACAAGACATTAATACAACATTGATTACACGTATGTGTCCTTTTAAAACTGATTTCTAAACAACTTTGCAAAATAGTTGTATTTGAAAATTGAGACGTTGATTCACGTTGTTGGTTGGGGATCGACAACATTTAATGGTCAAATCAACGTCACAGCCTGACAATGAATTACGTTGTCAAAAATCATGTTGTTTTAACCTTAGGTTTGAGTTGCTCAACGTCAGGACTCAAATCAACAAGTTCTAATCGTTTTAATGTCTTGTGCCTGCTGCGACAGGAACGTTCAAATCGTTTGCAAAATACAGAAAGGTCAAAAGTAATATTATATATAAATATATATAATATATATATATATATATGTATATGTATACGTGTATATATATATGTGTATATATATATATATGTGTATGTATATATATGTGTTACATTTGTGCATTGTATACGTACGTACGTGTGTGTGTGTATGTATATATATATATATATATATATATACATATATAATACACATATATATATGTGTATATATATATATATGTGTGTCTATATATATATATATATATATGTATGTATGTATATGTATGTATGTATGTATATATATGTATGTATATATATGTATATATACATACATACATATACATACATACATACATACATATATATATATATATATATATATATATATATATATATATATATATATATATATATATATATATATACATACATATATATATTTACAATAGGTAAGGAAAAAACACAGAGGCTATTTCATCCCTACAAGCCTGCTTTTCAGGCTTGAAGAAGAGCAGGGAACCTGCAAAACCGGCTTGTAGGGATGAAATAGCCTCTGTGTTTTTTTCTTTACTAACTAACATTTCCCCGGTATTGAGCACTGTATAACAAACCACAGAAACCTTGACTATATATATATATATATATGTGTGTGTGTATGGCGAAGTTGAGAGAGTGGCCGTGCCAGCAACCTGAGGGTTTCCGGTTCAATCCCCACCTTCTACCAACCTCGTCACGTCCGTTGTGTCCTTGAGCAAGACACTTCACCCTTGCTCCTGATGGGTCGTGGTTAGAACCTTGCATGGCAGCTCCTGTGAATGGGTGAATGTGGAAATAGTGTCAAAGCGCTTTGAGTACCTTGAAGGTAGAAAAACGCTATATAAGTATTACCCATTTACCATATATCCATCCATCCATCCATTTCCTACCGCTTATTCCCTTTGGGATCGCGGGGGACGCTGGTGCTTATCTCAGCTACAATGGGGCGGAAGGCGGGGTAGACCCTGGACAAGTCGCTAGGCCAACACAGATAGACAGACAACATTCACACTCACATTCACACACAAGGGCCAATTTAGTGTTGTCAATCAACCTATCCCCAGGTGCATGTCTTTGGAAGTGGGAGGAAGCTGGAGGGAACCCACGCTTTCATGGAGAGAACATGCAAACTCCACACAGAAAGATCCCGAGCCCGGGATTGAACCATGACTACTCAGAACCTTCGTATTGTGAGGCAGACACACTAACCCCTCTTCCACTGTGAAGCCCTTGTATATATATACATATACATATACATATATGTATATATGTGTGTGTGTGTGTATATATACATATTGATATATGTATCATCCATCCATCCATTTTCTACCGCTTGTCCCTTTCGGGGTCGCGGGGGGTCGCTGGCGCCTATCTCAGCTGCATTCAGGCGGTAGGTGGGGTATATGTATCGTTCTACCATAATTAAAACATAGTTACCTTTGTTCCTAACATAATGTATCTCCTGCCAGGTTTAAATCTCAGTAAGCCTGTTCACTGCCCAGCACTAACTCTGTGCGCCATGGGGGACGAAGATAATATCCAGGGAGATTTCCTTTCTATTCCTACCAATGACGTAGCGGGAAGGGGCTAGGGATATATTTGCGGTGAAACTGAAACACCTTGTCATTCATAAATTGACATTGTACATGTGCTTTTTTACGCTAAACCAGGGCCCCCCCCATGGATCGCAGGGCCCAAGCACAGCATGTGATCTTTATATTAGGAGTAGCAGCCCCACATGTGGCTATAATTCATGTATTTGCATTTTATGCTACAAACAGAAATTTGCCATGGCTACCAAAGCCAAGTCCATTTTTGACGACTGTCTTGACAAAATTGGTGCAGTTAAGCTAAATGTGTTGGTTTTTGTCAGGTTCAAACATCGATGACATTGATTAAACAAGACAAGAAGCAAGGAAGTAAACAGAGACAAAATTCAATTTTGCTCAATTTGAAGAGAAACGTGTCGACCTGTAACCTCTTAGTGTCACCCACGGTCTAACGGAAAAAAGGTTCACGTCTCCTCCTTTATTTGGAGGTTCCCTGTTTACGTAACAACCCGGGAATGCGTGGGTTCCCTCCGGGTACTCCGGCTTCCTCCCACTTCCAAAGACATGCACCTGGGGATAGGTTGATTGGCAACACTAAATTGGCCCTAGTGTGTGAATGTGAGTGGGAATGTTGTCTGTCTATCTGTGTTGGCCCTGCGATGAGGTGGCGACTTGTCCAGGGTGTACACCGCCTTCCGCCCGATTGTAGCTGAGATAGGCGCCAGTGCCCCCTGCAACCCCAAAAGGGAATAAGCGGTAGAAAATGGATGGATGGATGTTTACATAACAACAGCTGTTTCTAAATCAATGGGAAGGTGGGATGTAAACAGCCGTTGTTTTCGGTCACATTAACACAAAAAAAAAAAAAAAGATGCCTTGGGCTTTGACTGGTCCTGGATCGAGCTTGGGCAGGTCTTGGATCACAATAGAAAACCCCCTCACGTCACCTCCCATCGTACACAATGGAATTTTACAAGCCTTTTTTGCTTTTGTCTGTTCAGTGGCAACTCAGAGAACGGAAATGTTTTTGATCATTTACAAACATTTTTCTGACAGTTTTCTGACACGGACTCCTTTCTTCAGCCTTGTCCAAACATTTAAGTGATCTATATTTATATAGCGCTTTTCTCTAGTGACTCTAAGCGCTTTACATAGTGAAACCCAATATCTAAGTTACATTTAAACCAGTGTGGGTGGCACTGGGAGCAGGTGGGTAAAGTGTCTTGCCCAAGGACACAACGGCAGTGACTAGGGTGGCGGAAGTGGGAATCGAACCTGCAACCCTCAAGTTGCTGGCACGGCCACTCTTCCAACCGAGCTATAACCGCCCCTTTAAAACAAGACTTTGGGAAGCCCATTCTAAAACCTTAATTCTAGCCTGATTTAGCCATTCCTTTACCACTTTTGATGTGTGTTTGGGGTCATTGTCCTGTTGGAACACCCAACTACTACCAAGACACAACCTACGGGCTGATGATTTTAGGTTGTCCTGAAGAATTTGGAGGTCATCCTCCTTTTTCATTGTCCCGTTTACTCTCTTTAAAGCACCAGTTCCATTGGCAGCAAAACAGGTCCAGAGCATAATACTACCACCACCATGCTTGACAGTAAGTGTGGTGTTCCTGGAATTAAAGGCCTGACCTTTACTCCTCCAAACATATTGCTGGGTATTGTGGCCAAAGCGCTCATTTTTTGTTTCATCTGACCACAGAACTTTCCTCCAGAATGTCTTATCTTTGACCATGTGATGTCAGATGAAACAAAAATGCTGAAAAAACAAATCCATGTCAGAAACCAACAAATTTAGCCTTTTTTTTCAAGAGGAGTGGTCAAAAATTCTACCAGAAGCTTGTGGATGGCTACCAAGAGCGCCTTATTGCAGTGAAACTTGCCAAGGGACATGTAAGCAAATATTAACATTGCTGTATGTATACTTTTGACCCAGCAGATTTGGTCACATTTTCATTAAAATCATAATAAATTCATAAAAGACCCAAACTTCATGAATGTTTTTTGTGACCAACAAGTATGTGCTACAATCATTTTATCACAAAAAAATAAGAGTTTTAGAAATATTTGGAAACTCAAGACAGCCATGACATTATGGGAAAGGCGTAGCACGGTTGAGAGTGGCCGTGCCAGCAACCTGAGGGTTCCTGGTTCAATTCCCACCTTCTACCAACTTTGTCAGGTCCGTTGTGTCCTTGAGCAAGACACTTCACCCTTGCTCCTGGTGGCTCGTGGTTAGCGCCTTGCATGGCAGCTCCTGCCATCAGTGTGTGAATAGGTGAATGTGGAAATAGTGTCAAAGCGCTTTAAGTACCTTGTATGTAAACTTTTGACCACGACTGTACTTACAAAACATTATGGCTGTTAGCTGCACTGTTTTACAAACCCCGTTTCCATATGAGTTGGGAAATTGTGATGGATGTAAATAGAAACGGATTACAAGTCCACATTTCAAATTGTTTTTTGGAAATATTCGACGTCGTGTCATCCGGACCAAAGGGGAAGAGAATCATCCAGACTGTTATCGACGCAAAGTTAAAAAGCCAGCATCTGTGATGGTATGGGGGTGCATTAGTGCCCAAGGCATGGGTAACTTACACAACTGTGAAGGCACCATTAATGCTGAAAGGTACATACAGGTTTTGGAACAACATAAGCACCGTCTTTTTCATGGACGCCCCTGCTTATTTCAGCAAGACAATGCCAAGCCACATTCAGCACGTATTACAACAGCGTGGCTTCGTGAAAAAAGAGTGTGTGTACTTTCCTGGCCCGCCTGCAGTCCAGACCTGTCTCCCATCGAAAATGTGCGGCGCATTATGAAGCCTAAAATACGACAGCGGAGACCCCGGAATGTTTAACGACTGAAGCTCTACATCAGGGGTGTCAAACCTACGGCCCGCGGCCGGATCAGTCCCGTGAACAGATTTTATCCCGCCCGTGGGATGAGTTTGCTAAGTATAAAAATTTGCAGAAATGTTTGAATGAAAGACACAGCTGTTCTAAATGTGTCCACTAGATGTCACAATAGCAATTATTTGTGTATTTGTAGATATGTAAAAAAGTAAATAAATAAACCACATGATGTCGGTGCAAAAGTCGAGGAAAATGATCAAACTACATAAATAACGTCCTGTAATTTGTATTATTCTTTTATTTCTATTATTTTTTTTAATCTTGATAGATTGAAAATTAACACCAATCAGTTGATGAACATTATCACATAATTTATTCAGGAAGTATAAAAAAACGACAAAAAAGATAGAATACTAATAACCGCAATGTGTAAGTGTAAAAAAAACATTTTGATTCGTACGTTTTTCAGAATGTGCTTGTTCTATTTTGTAAAAAAGAAAACAATCTGGAGTTTTCTTTTTTTTTTAAGTTATCGTGCAATGATTTTACCAGTCTAGCCCACTTGGGAGTAGATTCTTCTCCACGTGGCCCCCGATCTAAAATGAGTTTGACACCCCTGCTCTACATAAAACATGAATGGGAAAGAATTCCCCTTTTCAAAGCTTCAACTATTAGTTTCCTCAGTTCCCAAACGTTTATTGAGTGTTACAACAAGGTGGCTTCGAAAAAATGAGTGTGGGTACTTTCCTGGCCTGCCTGCAGTCCAGACGTGTCTCCCATCGAAAATGTGTGGCGGATTATGAAGCGTAAAATACGACAGCGGAGACCCCGGACTGTTGAACAACTGAACCTCTACATAAAACAAGAATGGGAAAGAATTCCACTTTCAAAGCTTCTACAAGTCCCACTGGGTCATTATTGTCACCGATGTCCCACTGGGTGTGAGTTTTCCTTGCCCTTATGTGGGCCTACCGAGGATGTCGTAGTGGTTTGTGCAGCCCTTTGAGACACTAGTGATTTAGGGCTATATAAGTAAACATTGATTGATTGATTGATTGAAGTAGTTTCCTCAGTTCCCAAACGTTTATTGAGTGTTGTTAAAAGAAAAGGTGATGTAACACAGTGGTGAACATGCCCTTTCCCAACTACTTTGGCATGTGTTGCAGCCATGAAATTTTAAGTTAATTATTATTCGCAAAAAAAAAATTTGGTTAATGAGTTTGAACATCAAATATCTTTGTAGTGAATTAAATTGAATACGGGTTGAAAAGGATTTGCAAATCATTGTATTCCGTTTATGTTTATATCTTACACAATTTCGCAACTCCTATGGAAACAGGTTTGTATAAACCTCATGGTTAACAGCGGTAGGAAAATAGTAGCGGCTCATAGTCCGCAAAATACGGTAATCATTCTCCCGCTTTGAGGTTGTGACAATGGGATCCTCTGCTGTTTACCACCCAGAGAGGCTGGAAGTTAATTGGCTCCTTGAGCTGCCGTACATTGTGCTGTCAGTCCCGTGGCCTCCCCTCATTGCCCCGTCACGTTAAGTCGAAGTGTATTAATGCACTGTGTGGCCCATTGATTCCTAATTCCTCACAACGTTGACATTGGGGATAAATATTGCTCGGCACAGTCGTCTTCCGGCTTTTTGTAATCAACATGGCTATTGATCGCCTGCCTGAGCTCCCTTGAAGTAATTTATTTTAAATCCACTTTCAGTAAAAGGGGCATTTTGATGAAGAACGAGTCCCTCCCAAAAAAAAAAAAAGCCTCCGAAAAGGAACTGGTGGACATGCACGCTCCGAAGGGTGAAATATGTCTTTCTTTTGAGTCGAGGTGGTCCCTGTCAGCGTGGCTGTCTCGGTTGAGGCCGAGCAGATGATGGATGAGGGTTCATCCAGCGGCAGGCCGGCCGTCGATCGATTTTATCCTGGCGTTTGTCTGGGGAGGAGACGGCACACGCTTCCTTGTCGCGGCCTGCATCTCAACACAATGTGGCCTGACGTGCACGCACATATCTAGCGTTTTCCCCCTGCCTTGCGTATTCTCCTGTGCCAACAGAGGCGACGTTGAACTGTGTTCATTGTCAGAACGGCACAATGGCCGTCTCCCCTCCCCCGCCCCGGCTCGCCGCCTCGCCGAGGTGTTTTTATTGATCCGCCTGCAAAGTGGTGTCCACTTGTTTAACACGGTGGCTTGAACACTTCTATTGGCCTGGCTGGACACGCCTGGCTGACCTCTCATCTGCTCCCTTCAGTCATGAACGCACAGATGAATGCGTGTCCGGCTTGTGTGGGTTTACCGCATGTGTGTGTGTGTGTGTGTGTGTGTGTGTGTGTGTGTGTGTGTGTGTGTGTGTGTGTGTGTGTCCGTCGTCCGTCCAGCCATTGAGCAACAAATGGAGTCTTCAAACGAAAAGTCGTCATTTCTTATTTCTACTTCGCGCAAGCTTTGCCTGTCACATGCCGTCTTTCGTAATGTGGCGATCCTGAGCTATGCATGGAAATAAACAGGGAAAATAATACAAACCCCGTTTCCATATGAGTTGGGAAATTGTGTTAGATGTAATTATAAACGGAATTGAACTATTTGCATGACTTTTCAACCCATATTCAATTGAATGCACTACAAAGACGTGATATTTGATGTTAAAACTCATAAACTATTTTTTTTTTTTGCAAATAATCATTAACTTAGAAGTAGTTGGGAAAGGGCATGTTCACCACTTTTCTTTTAACAACACTCAATAAACGTTTGGGAACTGAGGAAACTAATTGTTGAAGCTTTGAAAGTGGAATTCTTTCCCATTCTTGTTTTATGTAGAGTTTCAGTTGTTCAACAGTCCGAGGTCTCCACTGTCGTATTTTACGCTTCATAATGCACCACACATTTTCGATGTCCGACAGGTCTGGACTGCAGGCAGGCCAGGAAAGTAACCACACTCGTTTTTTCGAAGCCACCCTGTTGTAACATGTGCTGAATGTGGTTTGGCTTTGTCTTGCTGGAATAAGCAGGGGCGTCCATGAAAAAGACGGCGCTTAAATGGCAGCATATGTTGTTCCAAAACCTGTATGTACCTTTCGGCATTAATGGTTCCTTCACAGATGTGTAAGTTACCCATGCTTTGGGCACTAATGCACCCCCATACCACCACAGATGCTGGCTTTTAAACTTTGCGTCGATAACAGTCTGGATGGTTCGCTTCCCCTTTGGTTTGGATGACACAATGTCGAATATTTCCAAAAACAATTTGAAATGTGGACTCGTCAGACCACAGAACACTTTTCCACTTTGCATCAGTCCATCTTAGATGATCTCGGGCCCAGAAAAGCCGGCGGCGTTTCTGAATGTTGTTGATAAATGGCTTTCGCTTTGCATAGTAGAGATTTAACTTGCACTTACAGATGTAGCAACGAACTGTATTTAGTGCCAGTGTTTTTTGAAGTGTTACTGAGCCCATGTGGTGATATCCTTTGGAGATTGATGTCAGTTTTTGATACAGTGCCGTCTGAGGGATCGAAGGTCACGGTCATTCGATGTTGGTTTCCGGCCATGCCGCTTACGTGGAGTGATTTCTCCAGATTCTCTGAACCTTTTGACAATATTTTGGACCGTAGATGTTGAAATCCCTAAGTTTGTGGCAATTGCACTTTGAGAAAGGTTGTTCTTAAACTGTTTGACTATTTGCTCTCGCAGTTGTGGACAAAGGGGTGTACCTCGCCCCATCCTTTTTTGTGAAAGACTGAGCATTTCTTGGGAACCTGTTCTTATACCCAATCATGGCACCCACCTGCTCCCAATTAGCCTGCACACCTGTGGATGTTCCAAATAAGTATTTGATGAGCATTCCTCAATTTTATCAGTATGTATTGCTGCCTTTCCCAACTTCTTTGTCACATGTTGCTGGCATCAAATTCTAAAGCTAATGATTATTTACAACAAAGAAAAATGTTTATCAGTTTGAACATCAAATATGTTGTCTTTGTAGCATATTCAACTGAATATGGGTTGAAAATGATTTGCAAATCATTGTATTCCGTTTATTTTTACATCTAACACAATTTCCCAACTCATATGGAAACGGGGTTTGTAATACCAGTATACATACAATCCTAGTATAGGATGATTACATTTTAAATTGTGTGACATGCAGGGAAAAGAGCTGCAACTGCTGCAACGCATTTCGGCACAATAGCTCGCAACGTGACTCACGTGGTGGGCAATAATATTTCTTCCTCCAGGAGGAGTACAATATTTGCTGCACAGAGTGAACGTGGTGTTTTTCGTTAATATTTACTTTTAGCATACACGGTATTGCAAGATAAGGAGAAACGAAGGTCTGTGTGTTTATCAGTGCCAGACATGAAAAAGTAGCATTGGGCTGAACATGACACCATGTCTCCTTGAGGATTGCAAATTGTTTCTTGTCTCCCACAGGGGATGATGTACCTGGAAGAAAGGCGCCTGGTCCATAGGGATTTGGCCGCCCGCAATGTGCTGGTGAAGTCGGCCAATCACATCAAGATCACCGACTTCGGCCTCGCGCGGCTGCTGGATGCCGACGAGAAGGAGTACAACGCGGACGGGGGCAAGGTTGGTGTAAGTCTGTTGTGTTTACCTTTATCTGCACACGTCTACACACAAGTCACAAAAAAAAACGTTTTGACAAAGGAGGTAAATACCGTGAGCCAAAAGTAATAAAAGCAAAGGTCAATGGCGGTGACCGAGGAACCTCGCAGAAAGAAGCATTGTCGGGCGGAGAAAGTCTAACAAAATCCCACCAAGTGTTCATCTCAGAGGTGATGTAGCACCTCTGCTAAGGAACTTACATTTTCATTAGTGGCGCTTTCCTGATTTGTGTTCAACCATCTGTGATAATTTTTTTGATACATTAGCCTGATTTTGTTTTCATTCCGAAAATGTATTAGAACAGGGGTGTCAAACTCAAATACAGAGTGGGCCAAAATTTAAAACTGAACGAAGCCCCGGGCCGAGGTTGAACAAATTAATCCTTTAATAGGGACCCAAACAAGTTTTGCATTGAATATTGACCAAGCAAGGCTTTTATAACTTTATAGTGACATGCAAAATTGTGTTTTAAATAATAATAATTAAAAAATATCAATGGCATATCAAATAAAATAAAAACACAAATTGAATGCCTCTTTTCGGTGGCGGGGGTGTATATTGTGGCGTCCCGGAAGAGTTAGTGATGCAAGGGATTCTGGGTATTTGTCCGGTTGTGTTTATGTTGTGTTACGGTGTGGATGTTCTCCCGAAATGTGTTTGTCATTCTTGTTTGCTGTGGGTTCACAGTGTGGCGTATATTTGTAACAGTGTTAAAGTTGTTTATACGGCCACCCTCAGTGTGACCTGTATGGCTGTTGACCAAGTATGCGTTGCATACACTTGTGTATGAGCCGCATATATTAAGTGAGTGGGCCGGTACGCTGTTTGTATGGAGGAAAAGCGGACGTGGCGACATGTAGAGTGTGAGGACTCTTCTTCGGCATGGTAATGCCGGTGTGGTTCTTCCAAGGTTGCGTCGAAGTAGAACACAGCAAAGGTATAATATAAATGGATTTATTAAATAATAATAAGGCTAGGAACAAAAACACTGTTGTAAAGAGAAGGCAAACAAAAGACCCTAGCGTGAAAGCTAGGATAACACTAGGAAACTAAAACTTGGCTCGAGGGCACAAACCAGAAAACATCAGTATGAAAACTGGAATAAACAAGTGGCATAGCGTGAGAGCTAGCGAGATAATACATACGATAGAAAAATGAGAGTCGTCACTGTAGCACGAAGGCAAATTAGGATCCGAGAATGAATAACGAAAAGGGGCGAGTTTAAATAAGGGAGGTGATTAGAAGAAAACAGGTGTGCGTAGATAACAAGTGTCAGGTGAACTAATTAGCTACCATGGTGACAGACTAAACAGGAAATAAAGACGTTAAACAACAGGGTGATACAAAAATGGAACAATAAACCAGAATATGTACAGATCCGAGCAGCGGATCGCAACAGAGAGAACGCTAAAGGCAGTGCTTTTACGGCCCGCCCCCAACATTATTGTCCGGGTGGAAATCGGGAGAAATTGGGAGGGGCACTGAACTTCGGGAGTCTCCCGGGAAAATCGGGAGGGTTGACGAGTATGAGTATTAGTGGTGAATGCGGTGTTACGGCGGTGGGCCAGCTCTAATGTTAATTTCATATTGCGATTTTGCACTGCAAAAAGTCAGTGTTCAAAAACAAGGAAAAAAAATACAAAAATGAGGGGTATTTTATTTGCACTAAGCAAAATTATCTGCCAATGGAACAAGAAAATTTGGCTTCTCAAGATTTTCCAAAACAAGTTAAATTAGTTAACCTCAATGAACCCAAAAAATACCTGAAAATTTGTATTTTTCTCACTAATAACAACTACTACTATATGAGCAAGTGCGTGCTCTTTCAGTCAATTAGTGCGCATATGTACAGTCAGGCCCCCGGCCAAAATTGTTTTAATTGTAATTTTGAGGAATTTATCTGAATAACTATTTCTGTTCAAAATTGTTTGAAATGTCACATGTTAAATTTTCAAATATTAACTGTCAGTTTACTGTACTGTCCCAATATGAGTACGTATTTACTATTGTTTCCTTGAAAATAAAACAGCAAAGTCCACTTGGCTGTCATCTGTTTTAATATGAGACACAGTTGTGTCAAAGTCATGATTTTTATTTTTAACTAACTGACCTCAATGAACCGAAAAATACCTTAAAATAAGTATATTCTCACTGATGACAAGTGCACTTTTCTTGGTAGAAAAAATGAGACCTTTTTGCCCAATATGTTGAAAAATATTCTTAACTTAAATCTTGTGTAATGTTCATATTGTTGATACTCAGCCAGCGTTTGTGGGTCTGATGGACCTGTTGCTTTTTGTGGGTTTTTATGCCTCACAATCAAACACTTTTATGTTAAAATACTGGACAAATGTTTACCTTATCCCAATAAACACATGTTCAGTATATTAACATAAAAGTATTTGATTGTGATTTGAGTGTTTGATGTGTTCTATATGTATTATTCTATATGTTGTTAATCAGCCAGCGTTTGTGGGTCCATTTTTTGTGGCATTTAATGCCTCACAATCAAACACTTTTTTGTTAAAATACTGAACAAATGTTTACCTTATCCCAATAAACATCTGTTCAGTATATTAACATAAAAGTGTTTGATTGTGAGGCATTAAAAGCCACAAAATCCAACGGGTCCATCAGATCCACAAACGCTGGCTGATTAACAACAATATGTCAAGCCTGGACTGTGGTTATTTTTGCTTCTTCGATGCAAGGAGAATACGGGACGAGCCAGACGTGACTGTGAGTACATGGTTGTTTATTAGGAATACTAAATACAAAAATAAACAAACTAAGGGCGCTCACAAAGAGGTACAAAACTTGGCTACAAAAATACAAACAGGAAAACAAAACAACTGCTCGATGGCATGAAAGACAATGAACTAAATTTAAACTTGCACTGTGGCAGAACTTATGAATAACTAACACAAAAACACTTACTGTGACCGGTACAAGGGGCATGGATAGCAAGGTAATCGAGGGTGCGTGAAGGCATGAGGCAGATTGCAAAAATCCCAGAACGATAAACAGAAAGCAAGTGACATAAATAGTGGCCGTGGTAACTAGAAACAGGTGTGAGAGGTTGATGATTTAGGGGAAACAGGTGGAAACTAATGAGTAGCTATGGTAACAAAAACAAACCAGGAAGTGAAAAAACGGAACAAGAGTCCAGAAAACAAAACAAAACATGATCAAACATAAAACCAGATTTACAGGCGTGACACAATATGAACTTTGCACGGAAAATTTCTCTGTCAGTTTCTGCATCCCATAGGGATTCTTCTTTTGTGTTTCTGCACCTGCGGTTCCAAAACAAGGTTGCAACATTGTTTGTCAACACCGTCTGCTCTCATTTTCTCGCACATTTGACCCTTTGATGTTCTGTGTACCTACACTCCTGCTGTCTAAGCCTGTTGTTTGTGCGTGTGTGTGTGTGTGTGTGTGTGTGTGTGTGTGTGTGTGTGTGTGTGTGTGTGTGTGTGTGAGAGTGTGTGTGTGTGTGTGTGTGTGTGTGTGTGTGTGGTACACAGAACATCAATTTCCACACTTCTATGGGCCCCAGGTCCAGTGGACCCGGACATCTAATATGTGATAGAAATATGTAGGGGGGGTGTATGGTGTGTGGTTATTAAATATGTATTCTTATATATGTTCTTCATAGAAAATTACCCAAGTGAGTCTCAGTTTGAAAAATTAATTTTTCTTTCTATCAAAAATGAAAACGGGTCCCACAGAACCGAACACCACGCAAGGGTTAAGTAAATGCTAGTGCCATTATCTTGACATAATGATATGAGCTCGGCATCATGATTTTTTATTTAGTGCTTTAAAGAAGAAATTCGTACATTAAAAAAGTAGTTTTATAGCAGTGAGTGTTGATGACACAGCTTTGCAACAGTTGATATTCTAGTTTCAGGCATGTTTTACTCAATATAGGTCATCAAATCTCAGCAACAAGCTGTAATATCTTACTGAGATCATTTAGGATCAAAACCCTTAAAACAAGTAAAACACTAACATAAAATCTGCTTAGTGAGAAGAATTATCTTATCAGACAGAAACTAAGCAAATATTACCCTTTTTTGAGATATTTAATCTTACTTATATTTCAGTTTTTGCAGTGTGGAATGAGCATTTGACAGTAATTTAATTTACCATGAAACATTTAAAGTTAAACTTAAAGTACCACTGATAGTCACACACACACACACACACACACACACACTAGGTGTGGTGAACACTGCAAAACTGAAATCTAAGTAACATTAAATATCTCATATAAGGGTGATATTTTCTTAGTTTCTTTCTGATAAGATAATTCTTCTCACGAAAGAGATTTTATGTGTTTTACTTTTTGTAAGGGTTTTGGTCCTGAATGATCTCAGTAAGATTTTACAGCTTGTTGCTGAGACCTATATTGAGTAAAACTAGACTGACCATACGTCCTATTTTCCCAGAACATGTCTTATTTTGCGGGATTGATCTGGGTGTCCAGGCGGGGTTTCTTAAATGCCTCAGATGTCCGGCGTTTTGAGTTAGGGTTGTGTGTATTTTCAATGTACGTACAGGGTTGAAAGGGGGTTAAAAAAAACTAAATTAACTGATATAGGTGTGCGCACGTAGTTAAATCCGTGAGGGAGGGGCAGAGACAGAGAGAGCGAGAGAACGAGGCAGTGGATTGAGCATTAATCAAGGCATACTTTGTCAACAACCATACAGGTCACACTGAGGGTGGCCGTATAAACAATTTTAACACTATTCCAAATATGCGCCACACTGTGAACCCACACCAAACAAGAATGACAAACACATTTCGTAAGAACTACTGCACCGTACCGTAAAAACAAACACAACACAACAAATACCCAGAATCCCTTGCCCCAGGATGCTACAATATACACCCCGCTACCCCCTAACCCCCCCACCTCAACCCCGATTACGTCACATCAAATATTCCAGTTTAAAAAATATTTTTGGCGGAAGATTTTACATATTTTGAGTGTTTGCCATAAAACAACATAGTTTTGTTTGACAAAAAAGGGCCGAAAACAAACAAACAAACAAAAACAACCTAAAAAAACTAAAACATTTTGAAATGATGGATGGATCTGAAATTGATCAGAACCAGACATACTTTATGTAGTTAAGCGTTAAATATAAAATGTTTGTATTCCCTGGCACACCATTATTATTTCATGGCCCAAGCAAAACCCTTTTTTCACTTTTATACTGCAATAAATGCCCCAAAAAATTATTAAATAAAAGAATAGAAAAAACTACCAGCAGCGGTAAAGTTTAGATCCATGAAGGAAAGAAGAAAGTGAATGAATGTTTATAACGGAATACATTTACATATGCATACAAATTTGTCTTATTTTTATATTATTTATTTTAATGAATTAAGTAACATTTATGACAACCTTTTTCCAAAACACAAATTATATAATGTGAGATATAACAGGATAATAAATACGTTTATCATTTGTTTTCAAAACGCTTACAAAAAAGCAGGACCCCAAAAATTTACTGTGGGACCCCATTTTTATGACTTGATGGGGTCCATGGGACCCCATTTTGAAAATTCCTAGCGCCAACACTGCTGTCAACAGAGGAGAAAAAACGCTTTATTTAAATAAATATATTATTTATAAAGCAAGTTGAAGTATCCTTGGCAAATTTTCACCTAGTCCCGGCCTTGGCACGCATATATGTGTCCTCTTTTTGTGATTTCAGAATATGGTCAGCCTGGTAAAACATGCTTGAAACTAGAATATTAACTGTTGCAAAGCTGAGTCATCAACACTTACAAGTATAAAACTATTTTTTTAAAGTAATAATTTCTTATTTCAAGCATGAAAAAATAAAATCATGATTTTGACACAATTGTGTCTCATATTTAAAACAGATCACAGCTAAATCGACTTTGCTGTTTTATTTTCAATGAAACAAGAGAAAATACATACCCGTATAGTAGTACAGTAAACGGACAGTTCATATTTAAACATTTAACATGTGACATTTCAAACAATTTTGAACAGAAATAGTTCATGCACATTCAGATAAATTCCTCAAAATTACAGTAAAAAAAAATGTTGGGCCGGGGGTTGGGCTGTATATATGCGCACTAATTGACTGAAAAAGCACACACTTGGCGCGATGATGTCATGATGTCGATGGAAAAATGCATTGTTAGACCATATTATTTGCCGAGAATAACAAGCGATTACCTTTCCATTAAGAACAATAAATTAGTTTTAGTATAAGTTTGCTGGTTTCACGAAATGTAATGCCTAGTGCATATCATTATGTCAAGATAAAGGCACTAGCATTTACTTCATTTAAGAACATTTTTCAACATATTGACATTTTTTTTCTACCAAAAAAAGTGCACTTGTTAGTGAGAATATACTTATTCTAAGGTATGTTTGGGGTTCATTGAGGTTAGCTAATTGTACTTGTTTTGGAAAGTCTCGTCAAGCCAAATTTTCTTGTTCTATTGGCGGATAATTTTGCTTAGTTCAAATAAAATACCCCACATTTTTGTATTTTTTTTTCTTGTTTTTGAGCATTGACTTTTTGCCGTAAAATTGCCCTCTGCATTTCACTCATCCCCTTGTTCCACCCCCTGGGAGGTGAGGGGAGCAGTGAGCAGCAGCGGTGCTCAAACATCAAATCCTAAGCCATACAGAGCTTAGGATGTAGGACATCTCAGGGCGTTCAATCAATCATAACTGGACTGTTTGGTTTCCCGCTAGACCGATCTGTGAGCTCGACCAGCTCAGTGGCCTTGTGGTAAGAGTGTACGACTCTGAGATTGGTAGGTTGTGAGTTGAAACCCTGGCCGAGTCATACCAAAGACTATAAACATGGGACCCATCACCTTAAGCTTGGCACTCAGCATCAAGGGTTGGAATTGGGGGTTAAATCACCAAAATGAAGGGAGCAGTGAGCAGCAGTGTGCCCCGCGCTCGGGAATCCATCCATCCATCTTCTTCCGCCTATCTGAGGTAAAGTCGTGAGGGCAGCAGCCTAAGCAGGGAAGCCCAGACTTTGCTCGCCCAGACAGCCACTTTGTCCAGCTCTTCCCGGGGGATACCGAGGTGCTCCCAGGCCAGCCGAGAGACATAGTCTTCCCAACGTGTCCTGGGTCTTCCCCGTGGCCTCCTACCGGTTGAACGTTCCCGAAACACCTCCCTAGGGAGGCGTTCGGGTGGTATCTTGACCAGATGCCCGAACCATCTCATCTGGCTTTTCTCGATGTGTAAGAGCAGCGGCTTTATTTTAAACTCCCCCCGGATGGCAGAGCTTCTCACCCTATCTCTAAAGGAGAGAGCGCCACCACCTGGCGGAGGAAACTCATTTCGGCCGCTTGTACCCGTGGTCCTGTCCTTTTGGTCATAACCCAAAGCTCATGACCATAGGTGAGGATGAGAACATAGATCGACCGGTAAATTGAGAGCTTTGCCTTCCGGCTCAGCTCCTTCTTCACCACAATGAATCGATACAGCGTCCGCATTACTGAAGACACCACATCGATCCACCTGTTGATCTCACAATCCACTTTTTCCTCACTCGTGAACAAGACTCCTAGGTACTTGAACTCTTCCACTTGGGGCAAGATCTCCTCCCCAAACCCGGAGATGGCACTCCACCCTTTTCCGGTTGAGAACCATGGATTCGGACCTGGAGGTGTTAATTTTCATCCCAGTCGCTTCACACCGCTGCGAACCGATCCAGTGAGAGCTGAAGATCTTGGCCAGATGAAGCCATCAGGACCACATCATCTGCAAAAAGCAGAGACCTAATCCCGCAGCCACCAAACCAGATACCCTCAACGCCCTGACTGCGCCTAGAAATTCCAACCCTACTGGAAACGGGTCCGACTTACTGCCGGTGATGCGGACCAAGCTCTGACACTGATCTTACAGGGAGCGGACCGCCAGAATCAGACAGACCGTTACCCCATACTCTCTGAGCACTCCCCACAGGACTCCGGGGTACATGGTCGAATGCCTTCAAGTCCACAAAGCACATGTAGACTGGTTGGGCAAACTCCCATGCACCCTCAAGAACCCTGCCGAGAGTATAGAGCTGGTCCACAGTTCCACGACCTGGAAGAAAACCACACTGTTCCTCCAAAATCCGAGGTTCGATTATCCGGCGTTGCCTCCTCTCCAGTACACCTGAATAAACCTTACCGGGAAGGCTGAGGAGTGTAATCCCACGATAGTTGGAACACACCCTCCGGCACCCCTTCTTAAAGAGAGGAACCACCACCCCGTTCTGCCAATCCAGAGGTATCACCCCCGATATCCACGCGATGCTGCAGAGTCTTGTCAACCAAAACTGCCCCACATCATCCAGAGTCTTAAGGAACTCCGGGCGGATCTCATCCACCCCCGGGGCCTTGCCACCGAAGAGCTTTTCAACTACCTCAGCAACCTCAGCCCCAGAAATAGGAGAGCCCACTACAGATTCCCCAGGCATTGCTTCCTCATAGGAAGACGTGTTGGAGGGATAGAGAAGGTCTTCGAAGTATTCCCTCCACCGATCCACAACATCCGCAGTCATGGTCAGCAGAACACCATCCGCACTTGGGAATCCTTTAGTGATTTAACCCCCAATTCCAACTCTTGATGCTGAGAGCCATGCGGGGAGGCAATGAGTCCCATTGATTTTGTAGTCGAACTCACCACCTCCCAGTCTCAGGGCGGACACTCTAACCACAAGGCCACTGAGCAGGTTTAAAGAAAGGTTAAAAAGAATAATGTTAAAATGAATATTACAAACCCTGTTTCCATATGAGTTGGGAAAATGTTTTAGATGTAAATATAAACGGAATACAATGATTTGCAAATCCTTTTCAACCCATATTCAATTGATTGCCCTACAAAGACAAGATATTTGATGTTCAAACTCATCAACCTTGTTTTTTTTTGTTGCAAATAATAATTCACTTAGAATTTCATGGCTGCAACACGTGCCAAAGTAGTTGGGAAAGGGCATGTTCACAATTGTGTTACATTACCTTTTCTTTTAACAACACTCAATAAACGTTTGGGAACTGAGGAAACTAATTGTTGAAGCTTTGAAAGTGGAATTCTTTCCCATTCTTGTTTTATGTAGAGCTTCAGTCGTTCAACAGTCCGGGGTCTCCACTGTCGTGTTTTACGCTTCATAATGCGCCACACATTTTCGATGGGAGACAGGTCTGGACTGCAGGCGGGCCAGGAAAGTACCCGCACTTTCTGTTTTACGAAACCACGCTGTTGTAACACGTGCTGAATGTGGCTTGGCATTGTCTTGCTGAAATAAGCAGGGGCGTCCATGAAAAAGACGGCAGCATATGTTGTTGAAGTGTTTGATGAGCATTCCTCAACTTTATCAGTATTTATTGCCACCTTTCCCAACTTCTTTGTCACGTGTTGCTGTCATCAAATTCTAAAGTTAATGATTATTTGCAAAAAAAAAATGTTTATCAGTTTGAACATCAAATATGTTGTCTTTTCAGCATATTCAACTGAATATGGGTTGAAAATGATTTGCAAATCATTGTATTCCGTTTATATTTACATCTAACTGTCAAACATGGACTTGGACTTGGATTGTTTCTTCGATGCAAAAGATGATTGTCACGAGCCAGGCGTGAATGTAAGTACATTTTTATTAATATTCTAACAAAATTACACAAAGGCAAACAAAAGGCGCGCACGAGGGCGGAAAACAAACTTGGCTAATGAAAAAACAAAAGACTAGCATATATGCTACGAACATGAAACAAAAACACTTGCACTGTGGCATGAAAAAACAAAACCTGCACTGTGGGATGAAAAAACAAAACTTGCACTGAGGCATAAATACAAAACGTACTTGGCGTGGATAAAAATGAACAGCAAGGCATGAAGCAGATGAATACGGGATGTGTAGGTACATCGGTAGGTACAAAGGTACCAGGCCGAAGAAGAGAAACCAAATGGCTTAAATAGCAGTGACATAATTAGTGATGGAACAGGTGCGTGACATGACAGCTGAAACTAATGAGTTGGCATGGTAATGAAAACAAACCAGGAAGTGCAAAACAGGAAACAAGTGTCCAAAAAACAAAACATAACATGACCAAAACAAAACATGATTTGTTTGGCGTGACACTAACACAATTTCCCAACTCATATGGAAACTGGGTTTGTAAAATGTGTCCATGAAGCGGTGTTAAATATGTAATTCCTGTATGAGTCCAGTTGTGTTGATTAAAGATTGCTGAATTTGCACATTTCTTGATTAAATACAGAAAAAGCTGGGATGAGGCTAAGCCAGCCATGCCGACCCACTGATTGCGCAATCCTTCATAAACTGCATTAGATAGCACAAGGTCGCTTCCTTTTGTCAGCACGTTGCCAATATAATGATTGTTAAATCGTTTATTTTACAACCTGTGCAGGCAATCGGACAAAGAAACAAAAACGCGGAGAAATGTCACACGGCTAGTCGCACGGGACTCACTGCGAGGAGGCGTACGGAAGCTGACAGGTGCTTGCCGCTGCCATTTTTCTTCAGGAAGGGTCAACGAAGGAGAGACGTTTTAAAAGAAATTAAGGCGGACTCTAACAAAAAAAGAAACAAAGCTTTTTCCTGTAGGATATTAGGTGCATGAATTTCTTAAACAAATTGTTTTTTTGTTTTTAAAAAATACTCCAATAAAAAAGACACATAAAAAATTATTAATACATTTAAAAAAAAAAAGTATTTGAAATAGTGTTGTCCCGATACCAATACTTTGGTACCAGTACCAAAATGAGTACGATACTTTTCGGTACTAATTAAAGGGGACCACAAAAAATTGCATTATTGGCTTTATTTTAACAAAAAATCTTACGGTACATTAAAGGCCTACTGAAATTAGATTTTCTTATTCAAACGGGGATAGCAGGTCCATTCTATGTGTCATACTTGATCATTTCGCGATATTGCCATATTTTTGCTGAAAGGATTTAGTAGAGAACATCGGCGATAAAGTTTGCAACTTTAGGTCGCTAATAAAAAAGCTTTGCCTTTACCGGAAGTAGCAGACGATGTGCTCCTGACATCACGGGTTGTGGAGCTCCTCACATCCTCACATTGTTTACAATCATGGCCACCAGCAGCGAGAGCTATTCGGACCGAGAAAGCGACAATTTCCCCATTAATTTGAGCGAGGATGAAAGATTTGTGGATGAGGAAATTTAGAGTGAAGGCCTAGAAAAAAAAATAAGATTAATAAAAAAGTTTAAAAGAAAGAAAAAGGCGAGGGCAGTGAGAGGGATTCAGATGTTATTAGACACATCTACTGGGATAATTCTGGGAAATCCCTTATCTGCCTATTGTGTTGCTAGTGTTTTAGTGCGTTAAATAGTACCTTAAAGTTGGAGGGGTGTGGCCACGGGTGTTTTGACGCCAGTTTCTGAGAGAAGTCACGGCAGCTGCAGGAGGTCCGTGGCTCCGCTGATCTCCGTCTGGTAAGAGGCGACTTATTTCCACAATTTTCTCACCGAAAACTGCCGGTTGACATATAGTCGGGATCCAAGTTCTCTTGACCGCTCTGATCCATAGTAAAGCTTCACCTCCGGGAATTTTAAACAAGGAAACACAGTGTTTGTGTGGCTAAAGGCTAAAAGCGTCCCACCTCCATCTTTCTACTTTGACTTCTCCATTATTAATTGAACAAATTCCAAAACATTCAGCAATACAGAGGTCCAAAATACTGTGTAATTGCGCGATGAAAAGAGACGACTTTTAGCCGTAAGTGGCGCTGGGCTATAATGTCCCCTCCAACCAATAACGTCACAAACAGGCGTCATCATTCCGCAACGTTTTCAACAAGAAACTCCGCGGGAAATTTAAAATTGTAATTTAGTAAACTAAAAAGGCCGTATTGGCATGTGTTGCAATGTTAATATTCCATCATTGATATATAAACTATCAGACTGCGTGGTCGGTAGTAGTGGGTTTTCAGTAGGTCTTTAATCATATGTTTAGTTTTGCAAGTTTGTCCTTGAATAAAGTAGTGAACATACAAGAAAACTTGTCTTTTATTAGTAAGTACGCAAACAAAGATTCCTAATGAGTCTGCTGACATATGCAGTGACATATTACCCATGCCTTGGGCACTAATGCACCCCCCATACCATCACAGATGCTGGCTTTTGAACTTAACATCAGTTTGAACATCAAATATGTTGTCTTTGTAGCATATTCAACTGAATATGGGTTGAAAATGATTTGCAAATCATTGTATTCCGTTTATATTTACATCTAACACAATTTCCCAACTCATATGGAAACGGGGTTTTTACATCCAAAACAACTCGGAATTTCACTTTTTTTTTAAATTCATTTACAGACGCAAATGCTCTACGTTGGATTAAACACGCTGAAAAGGATCTTAACGAGACTTTGTGTCTTGCAGAAGAAAAGAGAAAAAAAACAAGTTTTGTTTGGTGACCAGAGAACATCAGTCAGCAGCGCCAAGCACATTTCCTGCTTGATGGGCTCATTGCCGATTCCTTTTCTTGTCAAAGCAGCGTTACGAGCGGCGAAGTCTTTTAAATTCAGGCAATTCCTGTCAAAAAAAAAAAAAAAGTGAAGTTGTCAACTCGTCATGCTGCATCGTTCCTGTCAAGCAAAGCATGAGTGGCCATGTTTGCCGCAAACGTGACTCACTCAGACGACTCAATCTGGAAATCGAACCACCGTTCTAATGCGCTGATTTCCTCCAGGAAGGGCTTCTTGTTCCTATCCTGGCCCGCACAGGCTGCCGTAAACGGGGCCATCTGTTGAGATTAGGCGCGGCCGACGACCGATACCATCTCATTTAGCACCTTAAAAAGCGCACAAACTTTGACGATTGTCGGGTCAGGCCGTAGCCAATCACTCATCGCACTCGAGTGATATCGAGTAAAGCGGCACTGCCTCCGAGCAGCGTCGATACGCCAATAACTCACAAAGAGCAGCTCAAAGGATCAGGCAGCCGTTGCAAACGGAGAGGCGATCAATTACAATTCAAGTGTAAATAACCTTATAAATATTAAATGTAAGATTTTCTTTTCCACCCTCTCAAATATGTCTTTCCCTCCTCAGATGCCTGTTAAATGGATGGCTCTTGAGTGCATCCACTACAGGAAGTTCACTCATCAGAGCGATGTGTGGAGTTATGGTGGGTGCAAGGAAGCCGGATACATTTACGGTCTTATGTGATCACACCTGTGAAATAAGCCCAAAATCCTGTTTTGTTTTGAATTTGCATTTTACCCCCCTGTTGTATTGCTGAGACCTTTGTTTGGCCTCCGCATCCCTCAGGAGTGACCATCTGGGAGCTGATGACGTTCGGAGGGAAACCGTACGACAGCATCTCCACGCGGGAGATCCCGGACATCCTGGAGAAAGGCGAGCGCCTCCCTCAGCCGCCCATTTGCACCATAGATGTCTACATGGTCATGGTCAAATGTAAGATGTTATCTTTTTTTAAGATGCTTAGGTTTGTTTCTATATAGTTCAGGGGACGGCACCCCGCGGCTCTTTGATCACTCTGATGTGGCTCAGCTGCATACTTGCCGACCCCTCCCATTTTTCCGGGAAGTTTCAGGATTATAGTGCTTCTCACAGATATCTCCCGTGGCAAACAGTCTCCGATTTTCACCCAGACAACAATATTTAGGGCGTACCGTGATGGCAATGCCTTTAGCGTCCTCCCAAACATGTCGTCGCGCCCGATCCTACACCATGTTATCAGTGTGCCGGTCGGTCATATGTTGTATGCAACTTCCGTCAACACAGCCATACAGGTTACACTGAGGGTTGTGATATAAACAATTTTACCACTCTTACAAATATACACCAAAGCCACACCAAACAAAAATGACAAACCCATTTCGGGAGAACATCCACACTGTAACAACATAAACACAACAGAACAAATACCCAGAATCCCATGCATCCCTAACTTTTCCGGGCTACATTATACACCCCCGCCCCCCCAACCCCGCCCACCTCAAGTGACGCAAGGAGGTGGGGGGGGGGGGGGGGGGCAGTGAAAGTCTTGATGGTTCTTTATATATACATATATATATATATATATATATATATATATATATATATATATATATATATATATATATATATTAGGGCTGTGAATCTTTGGGTGTCCCACGATTCGATTCAATATTGATTCTATGGGTCACGATTCGATAATATATCGATTTTTTTCGATTCAATTCGATTCTTGATTCAAAAACGATATTTTTCCAATTCAAAACGATTCTGTATTCATTCAATACATAGGATTTCAGCAGGATCTACCCCAGTCTTCTGACATGCTAGCAGAGTAGTATATATATTTTTTTAAACTTTCATAATTGTAAAGGACAATTTTTTATCAACTGATTGCAATAATGTAAAATTGTTTTAACTATTAAACAAACCAAAAATATGACTTATTTCATCTTTGTGAAAATATTGGACACAGTGTGTTGTCAAGCTTATGAGATGCGATGCATGTCTAAGCCACTGTGACACTATTGTTTTTTGTTTTTTTTTATAAATGTCTAATGATAATGTCAATGAGGGATTTTTAATCACTGCTATGCTGAAATTATGAGTAATATTGATACTGTTGTTGATAATATTAATTTTTGTTTCACTACTTTTGTTTTATTCTGTGTCGTGTTTGTGTCTTTATTGCAGTTCTGAGTGTTGCTGGGTCATGTTTTGTTTCGGAATTGGATTGCATTGTTATGGTATTGCTGTGTATTGTTTTGTTGGATTGATTTAAAAAAACAAAAAAATATTTTTTTTCAAAAATCGATTTTTAAAAAATGAGAATCGATTCCGAATCGCACAACGTATTTGATTCATTTCGTATTCGAATCGATTTTTTCCAACACCCCTAATATATACATATATATATATATATATATATATATATATATATATATATACATATATATATATATATGATTTTGGACGCTGGCGGGCCGGATCCATAGTTTGGGGACCTCCGTTGTAGACCATATCGCCCATCCCTAATTAACCATCATATGCCAGCGTGAGAAGCATTAGAAGCAAGGTGGGTGAAGGACGGAGGAAGCTGGATTAGAACCTTGATCCCTCCGGTTACGGGACCTGCTCAACACTTCCTGAGCCGCGGCTTTGAAAAGTGTTTCCAAAGTGTTGTTTGTAGAAGTTCGACAGGATTTGATCTTTCTGAAACATCGTATTTATAAACATTAATGGCTGTCATCAGCTCAGACTGTAACGTGTGCACAGGTGGCCCTTAATGTAAAATGTGATCCGGGGGAAACTGTACCCCATTTTTGCTATTAATGTTAAAATCTAATTACTATTTTTCCACAAGTGTGTAAGCTTTGCTAGACTCTGCGCTTGCTTATTTTTTTTGTTCAGCCTTCAAAGTTGGATCTGGATGGTGGTTGAACTGATGTGTAGTGGTGTAGTGAGTCTTATTCTGCGTTGTGTAGTTTTTTAAGTAAGAGACACTCCACCATTCCATCGTTTCATCATTTATTGGCCACCGGTTTTGGAAACATGAAACACATACACAGGTCTCTATTTTTCTGGCGGAGTGATACCTCATCAGCAAAAGTCCGATAGAAGAGGAAATAAACAACAGTCATTCATATGAAAATAATAATTCAAATTACAACAACAAAAAAGTTTTATCACAAAAAAATACTAATAATACACAAATCCACATACCTTTGTTGTAAACATGTAACACATACACAGGTCTCTACTTTTCTGGCGGAGTGATACCTCATCAGCAAAAGTCCGATAGGAGAGGAAATAAACAACAGTCATTCATATAAAAATAATAATTAAAATTACAATAACAAAAACGTTTTATCACAAAAAAAAAATTATACACAAATCCACATACCTTTGTTGGAAACATGAAACACATACACAGGTCTCTACTTTTCTGGCGCAGTGATACCTCATCAGCAAAAGTCCGATAGAAGAGGAAATAAACAACAGTCATTCATATAAAAATAATAATTTAAATTACAATAACAAAAAAATTTTATCACAAAAATATAATAATAATACACAAATCCACAAACCTTTTTTGGAAACATGAAACACATACACAGGTCTCTACTTTTCTGGCGGAGTGATATCTCATCAGCAAAAGTCCGATAGAAGGGGAAATAAACAAGTCATTCATATAAAAATAATAATTTAAATTACAATAACAAAAACATTTTATCACAAAAATATATTAATAATACACAAATCCACATACCTTTGTTGGAAACATGAAACACATACACAGGTCTCTACTTTTCTGGCGGAGTGATACCTGCGTAAATACCGGGTGTGATTATGAACAAACATTTCAAACATTCGACGCTCTAATCCTTACTTAACAAAATTGTGCATAAAAAAATACTTAAGACAACACATCACTTATACCTACAACATTAATGTTTTAACTTCTAAAGTATTATGAAAGTTTAGAAATAATATTTACACAAGAAACACATAGCAATGAAGAACTATTACCTCATCAGCAAAAGTCCGATAGAAGAGGAAGTAACAATACGAAAAAACAGCAAAGTCACTTCCGGCACCAGACATCCGGTTCTTCAAAATAAAACCAATACTTCAAAATAAAACATAACACCCTGTCTCGTTCATAATATAGCGCAACAACATCACACTATTACATTGGGAAATAGATGATTAAACAAGTCATTGATAGATGCACAGCAAGCTCAGTTTGTTTTCCCATCTGGAGCAAAAACCACAATGTTTTTTTGCGTCCAAACCATGCATTGCTTCATTCAGCCCAAATCCTCCCATCGTCCGCTCAGTCACCGGCTTAATTTGAACATGGCAAATGGTGTCCATGGCTTCAAATATTTCCAAGAAGGCATGAGCACCGGTCCAAGCTTTGTCCGCTGCCAACTATCGGCAGATTGGCCGTCCTTCACGTAGCGCCAGCCTGGTGGTCGCCCGGCTCAACAATGACGGATTGACTTTTCTCTTGGCTTCAATTATCCCACATGAACTTCTCTCCCCATTCCTTTCTGTTCTCATGGCTGAAATACCAATAGAGAGATGATGTGACTCATCTCGGAGCATGACATCAAAACATATTCCCCAGACGAAAATGTTAATCCAATTGAAATGTCATGGCATCTAATATTTATTCTCCTAATGTAAAAGCAGCACCGATTGCTTTTGACATCTCAAACGCAACAATGCCCTGCAGCTTGTTTAGCCTTACAACAAAGCCCACAGACTACTAGTTCCTCCCTGGAGATTAAAAGATGAAAAACAAAAAAATAAACATTCTTTGACCAATTTCATTTTAGGGTCAAAGATATGCGCCTTGAAAAGTTCACATATCTGTTTCTAAACTGCAGCCCTTAGGGCAGGGGTAGGGAACCTATGGCTCTAGAGCAGGGGTCGGGAACCTTTTTGGCTGAGAGAGCCCATCCATCCATCCATTTCCTACCGCTTATTCCCTTTCGGGGTCGCGGGGGGCGCTGGCGCCTATCTCAGCTACAATCGGGCGGAAGGCGGGGTACACCCTGGACAAGTCGCCACCTCATCGCAGGGCCAACACAGATAGACAGACAACATTCGCACTCACATTCACACACTAGGTCCAATTTAGTGTTGCCAATCAACCTATCCCCAGGTGCATGTCTTGAAAGCCAAATATTTTAAAATGTATTTCCGTGAGAGCCATATCATATTTTTTAACACTGAATACAACTAAATGCGTGCATTTTTTAAGTAAAACCAACATTTTTAGAGTATAATAAGTCTCTAATTATTTTTAACGACATTGTTATTTTTTGAACAGGTGCGGTTGAAACGGATGGATGGATTAAAATGCATGAGAATGTTTTATATTTTGAACGTTATTTTTAACATCGTGATTACCAGCGGAATTATTCATTACTTATCGTGTTAAGACAGTGGTTCTCAAATGGGGGTACGCGTACCCCTGGGGGTATTTGAAGGTATGCCAAGGGGTACGTGAGATTTAAAAAAAATATTCTAAAATTAGCAACAATTTAAAAGTCCTTTATAAATATATTTATTAAATAATACTTCAACAAAATATGAATGTAAGTTCAATAAGTGTGAAAAGAAATGCAACAATGCAATTTTCAGTGTTGATAGCTAGATTTTTTGTGGACATGTTCCATAAATATTGATGTCAAAGATTTATTTTTTGTCAAGAAATGTTTAGAATTTAGTTCATGAATCCAGATGGATCTCTATTACAATCCCCAAAGAGGGCACTTTAAGTTGAGGATTACTTCTATGTGTAGAAATCTTTATTTATAATTGAATCACTTGTTTATTTTTCAACAAGTTTCTAGTTATTTTCGTATCTTTTTTTCCAAATACTTCAAGAAAGACTGCTACATATGAGCAATATTTTGCACTGTTGTAAAATTTAATAAATCAGAAGTTGATAACATAGTGCTGTATTTTACTTTAGGGGGTACTTGAATTAAAACAAATGTTCACAGGGGGTACATCACTGAAAAAAGGTTGAGAACCACTGTGTTAAGCAATGTCAGCTAAGATTTATCTGAGAGCCAGATGCATTCATCAAAAGAGCCACATCTGGCTCTGGAACCATAGGTTCCCTACCCCTGCTCTGGAGCCAGATGTGGCTCTTCTGATGACTGCACCTGGCTCTCAGATAAATCTTAGCTGACATTGCTAAACATGGTAAGTAATGAATAATTCTGCCGGTAATCACAGTGTCAAAAATAACGTTCAAAATATAAAAGATTCTCATGCATTTTAATCCATCCGTCCGGTTTCTACCGCACCTGTTCAAGAAGTCGCATTAATGGTAAGAAGTATTTTATTTATTGTTGGTTGGCGTCAGAATAACAATGTTATTAAAAAGAATAAGAGACTTATTATACTCTAAAAATGTTGGACTTACTTAAAAATGCATGCATCATCATCATTTATTTGTATTCCTTTCATGAAAATGCATATATAAAAGCCACGTACAATTAACACTTTCATTGTTTTTTTTGTTTCTTATACATTTCCATGATCAGAAAGGAGCAGATGGAAGAATAATATTCTTGTATTTATCTGCTCCCTTTTTAACACAAATTATTTTCGATGACTTTATAACTGTTCCCTCCAACAACACCCGAACTCCAACATACTTTTCAATTTTCCTTTAAGCATTTTCACAATGACACGTCCAATCTAGATCAAAATTCAGTTTGATATAATTACAGTTTTCTCTTTTTTTTAACTCTTTTTAAAAACAAAGGTATTCTTATAGCTTTTTAAGTCTTTGTTTAGAGAATTCCATGCTTTCACACCAACAACAGACAAGCACATTTGTTTCAAATTTGTTCGCACATTTGGATGTTTAAAATCATACGGCCTTCTGTGGTTCTCATCTTCAGATGTGAACACTTAACTTTTGTATGTCATTTGGAAGAATTTTATTTTTCGCTTTGAACATCATTAATAGAGTTTTCAATTCTACAATGTCTTTTAGTTTTAGGAATCCTGACCTAATGAAGTGGTTTTTTGTGGTCTCTATATCGTACTTTAAAAATAATACGAATTGCTCTTTTCTGTGAAATAAAGGCATTATGTTGCTATGATATGTATTTCCCAATATTTCTGCACAATAATTGAAATAAGATAGAATAATAGTTGGATTCAGTCTTAAAAAAATATTATATGGCTCTCTCGGTAATACTTTTTAAAATATTTGGCTTGTATGGCTCTCTCAGCTAAAAAGGTTCCCGACCCCTGCCTTCGGGTGTAAGCGTTACATCTGACCTCATTTTGAATAAAATATTTGAATTCAGACAATTGAATGGATCTGCATCACCGTGGCTATAACTAGGGTGCAAACAAAGAAGTCCGCACATGCGTGTGATTCCTGTCTAATGAGAGCGGACATACCACCTGGCCTTTCGCTTCACCTTCGGGGCTTTGCTTTGTGTACACCAGCTGTGGTCTCGTCCATGGAAACCTGCTTTTTCTCTTGCCTAATAACAATTCGAGCAAGGGAAGACGGCATTTCCGGCATAAAACAGCGGCATCACGTAACAAGCTTACTTACGAAAATTAGATGTACAAACCCCGTTTCCATATGAGGATGTTCCAAATAAGTGTTTGATGAGCATTCCTCAACTTTATCAGCATTTATTGCCACCTTTCCCAACTCATTTGTCACGTGTTGCTGGCATCAAATTCTAAAGTTAATGATTGTTTGCAAAAAAAAACAAATAGATGGATAGATAGATAGGTAGGTACTTTATTGATTCCTTCAGGAGAGTTCCTTCAGGGAAATTAAAATTCCAGCAGCAGTGTATCGAGTTGAGAAGTAAATAATGAGGGTTTAAAAGGAAACAAAATAGAGAAATATTACAAAAAGAATAAAAACAATGGGAATGACAATATAACAGTAAAATAAGAATATAACAAGACAAAGTAGGCAGTAGTGACCATGTTATGAAAACGTATTGCTTTGCATCCCCTGTCATCCCCGTCCCAGAGAGGAGTTGTACAGTCTAATGGCGTGTGGGACAAAGGAGTCCTTGAGTCTATTAGTCCTGCACTTGGGATGAAGCAGTCTAGCACTGAACAGGCTCCTCTGGCTACTGATAACGCTATGCAGAGGGTGACTGGCATCATCCAGGATGCTCACTAGTTTGTCCACAGTCCTCTTCTCTGCCACCGTCACCAGTGAGTCCAGTTTCATTCCCATTGTAGATCCGGCCCGCCTAATCAGTTTCTCAAATCTGGAGCTGTCCTTCTTAGATGTACTGCCCCCCAGCACACTACCATTTAGAACAGAACACTGGCAACCACAGACTGGTAGTACATCCACATGAGTTTTTTTTACAAATGTTGAATGAGTGCAGTCTCCTGAGGAAGTACAGCCTGCTCTGTCCTTTCTTGTACTGGTGGTCCGTGTTAACAGTCCAGTCCAGCTTATTGTCCACCCAAACCCGAGGTACTTGAATGAGTCCACGGTCTGTACCTCAACTCCCTCGATCACAATAGGTTGTGACCGTGGACTCGACCTCCTAAAGTCAATGACCAGCTCCTTGGTCTTTGACGGATTGAGCTGCAAGAGGTTCGTGTGGCACCAGACAACAAAGTCCCTCACCAGGTTCCGAAACTCCTCCTCTCTGGCGTCCCTGATGCACCCGACGATGGCTGTGTCATCCGCGTACTTCTGGATGTGACACAGCTCTGAGTTGTAGCAGAAGTCAGCGGTGTACAGGGTGAAGAGAAGAGGGGCCAGCACCGTTCCCTGCGGTGTTCCGGTGATGCTGATCACAGTGTCAGACGTGATGTCCTTCAGTCTGACGTACTGTGGCCTGTCGGTGAGGTAGTATGTAATATGTAGGTAATATGTAATAGGTAATATGTTGTCTTTGTAGCATATTCAACTGAGTATGGGTTGAAAATGATTTGCAAATCATTGTATTCCGTTTTTTATTTACATCTAACACAATTTCCCAACTCATTTGTATCATGATTGACCTTGACGTGGAAATGTGCGCCGCCTCACGCCAACTTCGTGGCTGACGTTCGTTCATTTCTACAGGCTATGGTTACTTTGGCGACACACAGATGTGATTTGATTTTTTTTTTTTTTAAATTCACCTTTTCGCCAATGCATTTATCCATCCATCCACCTTCCTCCGCTTATCCGAGGTAGGTTCGCGGGGGCAACAGCCTAAGCAGGGAAACCCAGACTTCCCTCTCCCCAGTCACTTCGTCTAGTTCTTCCCAGGGGATCCCGAGGCGTTCCCAGGCCAGCCGGGAGACATAGTCTTCCCAACGTGTCCTGGGTCTTCCCCGTGGCCTCCTACCGGTTGGACGTGCCCTAAACACCTCCCTAGGGAGGCGTTCGGGTGGCATCCTGACCAGATGCCCGAACCACCTCATCTGGCTCCTCTCGATGTGAAGGAGCAGCGGCTTTACTTTGAGTTCCTCCCGGATGGCAGAGCTTCTCTCCCTATCTCTAAGGGAGAGCCCCGCCACACGGCGAAGGAAACTCATTTCGGCCGCTTGTACCCGTGATCTTATCCTTTCGGTAATGACCCAAAGCTCATGACCATAGGTGAGGATGGGAACGTAGATCGACCGGTAAATTGAGAGCTTTGCCTTCCGGCTCAGCTCCTTCTTCACCACAACGGCTCGGTACAACGTCCGCATTACTGAAGACGCCGCACCGATCCGCCTGTTGATCACACGATCCACTCTTCCCTCACTCGTGAACAAGACTCCTAGGTACTTGAACTCCTCCACTTGGGGCAGGGTCTCCTCCCCAACCCGGAGATGGTACTCCAACCTTTTCCGGGCGAGAACCATGGACTCAGACTTGGAGGTTCTGATTCTCATTCTGGTCGCTTCACACTCAGCTGCAAACCGATCCAGAGAGAGCTGAAGATCCCGGCCAGATGAAGCCATCAGGACCACATCATCTGCAAAAAGCAGAGACCTAATCCCGCGGCCACCAAACCGGAACCCTTCAACGCCTTAACTGCGCCTAGAAATTCTGTCCATAAAAGTTATGAACAGAATCGGTGACAAAGGACAGCCTTGGCGGATGGCCAATGCATTTAATAATTCGTAATAATAATGTGGGCGCGCACTGGCACTGCAGACCGAGGAAGATGTCATGTATACGACTGCTACTGTGTTCCTGTGTTCTAATAACACAAACCCCGTTTCCATATGAGTTGGGAAATTGTATTAGATGTAAATATAAACGGAATACAATGATTTGCAAATAATTTTCCACCCATATTCAGTTGATTATGCTACAAAGACAACATATTTGATGTTCAGACTGATAAACATTTTTTTTTTTTTGCAAATAATCATTAACTTTCGACTTTGATGCCAGCAACACGTGACAAGGAAGTTGGGAAAGGTGGCAATGAATACTGATAAAGTTGAGGAATGCTCGTCAAACACTTATACGGAAGATCCCACAGGTGTGCAGGCTAATTGGGAACAGGTGGGTGCCATGATTGGGTATAAAAACAGCTTCCCAAAAAATTCTCAGCCTTTCACAAGAAAGGATGGGGCGAGGTACACCCCTTTGTCCACAACTGCATGAGCAAATAGTCAAACCGTTTAAGAACAACGTTTCTCAAAGTGCAATTGCAAGAAATTAATGGATTTTAACATCTACGGTCCATAATACCATCAAAAGGTTCAGAGAATCTGGAGAAATCCCTCCACGTAAGCGGCATGGCTGGAAACCAACATTGAATGACCGTGACGGCACTGTATCAAAAACTGACATCAATCTCTTAAGGATATCACCACATGGACTCAGGAACACTTCAGAAAACCACTGTCACTAAATACAGTTGGTTGCTACATCTGTAAGTGCAAGTTAAAGCTATCCTATGCAAAGCGAAAGCCATTTATCAACAACATCCAGAAACGCCACCGGCTTCTCTGAGCAGTTGGTCGCTACATCTCTCCCGTCCAAAGGCAAAACCTAGTAACTCAATTCTAGTTGATTTTGAGAAAACAAAGGAAAACCAATCTATCTTGATGCTGTCTTACAAAGATTTACAAAGTCATCAAACATATAGATGTTTTCTTGAGCTTTCATTTTCTTGCCGATTGAGCCATGGATTGAATTTGCTCTCATGAACGTGTGCCCTTTCTCGAGATATTTTATCACAATCTCGGGTGGGCCCCATTCTGCGTTTGCACATTGGGCAAGAGCCGTGTTCAGCGTCCAGTTTTTATTTTGACCTCCACAGTTATCTGCCCAAAAGAGTATGCAAGGGGAAGAATCAAGAACAATACATTTAATGAAGGTGCTTGCAACGTCCTGGGCCAATCTTCCAAATATCCCCTCGTGCCATAATATCACATAATCAGGTTGACTGTCGGCCCCCATTCGTGCAAATGTCTCATTAAAGACAATAAGGCGACTGACAAAGAAGCTCCGATTGGTCCCTTGAGATACTAAGTTTTTCTTTTGTATCCACGCTGTTATGTGGTAGTTGCTAGGTCCTGCCATGCGCGTAACAGCTTACTTACGGAACAAATTACAATATCGCATACACTAATGTAAAGCATATCACCAAGAACTCCAAAATTAATATCAGCTCAGTTTTGATCAAAATTGAGTTACTGGGTTTTGCCTTTGGACGGGAGATCTGTAAGTGCAAGTTAAAGCTATACTATGCAAAGCGAAAGCCATTTATCAACAACATCCAGAAACGCCACCGGCTTTTCTGGGCCCGAGATCATCTAAGAAAAGTGTTCTGTGGTCTGACGAGTCCATATTTCAAATTGTTTTTGGAAACTGTGGACATTTGTGTCCTCGGGAACAAAGAGGAAAATAACCATCCGTATTGTTATAGGCGCAAAGTTCAAAAGCCATCATCTGTGATGGTATGGGAGTGCATTATTGCCCAACGCATGGGTGATTTACACATATGCGATTACACCATTAATGCTGAAAGGTACATACAGGTTTTGGAGCAACATATACTGCCATTCAAGCAACGTTATCATGGACGCCCCTGCTTATTTCAGCAAAACAATGCCACACCATGTGTTACAACAGCGTGGCTTCATAGTAAAAGAGTGCGGGTACTTGACTGGCCTGCCTGTAGTCCAGACCTGTCTCCCATTGAAAAGTTTGAAGCCTAAAATACAACAATAGAGACCCCGGACTGTTGAACAACTTAAGCTGTACATCAAGCAAGAGTGAGAAATAATTCCACCTGAAAAGCTTCATAAATGTGTTTCCTCAGTTCTTAAACGTTTATTGAGTGTTGTTAAAAGAGAAGGTGATGTAACACAGTGGTGAACATGCCCTTTCCCAACTACTTTGGCACGTGTTGCATCCATGAAATTCTAAGTTAGTTATTATTTGCAAAAAAAAAAAAAAAAAAAAAGGTTTATGAGTTTGAACATCAAATATCTTGTCTTTGTAGTGCATTCAACTGAATATGGGTTGAAAAGGATTTGCAAATCATTGTATTCTGTTTATATTTACATCTAACACAATTTCCCAACTCATATGGAAACAGGTTTTGTAAATTCATTGGGATTTGTAACAAAGAAATGTGCTTAGATTCGAGCAGGCGTATGCACTTTTCTGGATTTGAACGCAACTTGAGTTGAATGAGGCCCCAATTGGGCCGCCAATGCCAGTAATCTCCGACTCGTTTATGTTGAGAGAATCGAGCTGATTGAGATCGTACATAATCAAGGCCGCCTTTCATTCTAGTCCCGTGTTTGTCTTTCCCAGGCTGGATGATTGATGCTGACAGCAGACCCAAGTTTAAGGAGCTTGCTGCAGAATTCTGCAGGATGGCCCGGGACCCCCAACGATATCTGGTCATCCAAGTAGGTCAATCGCGACAATGTAAAATTCATACAACCCCACCCTTCAATAAATGTTCGCAATGTCCAGGGAGACGATCGGATGAAGCTGCCCAGCCCCAACGACAGCAAGTTCTTCCAGAGTCTCCTGGATGAGGAGGACCTTGATGACCTGATGGATGCCGACGAGTACCTGGTGCCTCGCGGTTTTGACGTAGCTCATCCATCATACACAACGAGACCTCGAGTCGACTCAAACAGAGTAAGCCCACTGCTTACACTCTTGCTCTTTTGACGACCCGCCTTCTATTATTTCCATGACCACCCTGGGATTTTCCGTCATATTTGTGTTATGCATCATTGGTAAACAGATCGATGGCTATACACTCTTTCAGGAAACAAACACATCTGCAGGCTGTGTAAACAAACACGTTAGAACATTCACAGACGTACCTCAAAGCCTCAGAGTACTCCAAATGCTCGTTGAAGTCCGACAAATGTGGTCCTGTTACCCTGGCAATGGCCGGATGAGTGTAAATCCAGTACTCCTTTATTTATCGCTTCCAACTGGTTCCAGGCCTGACCGTGATAAATACATGTTCGCAAAGTGGGATTGTCATTAATAAATCGAATATTTTCATAGTTAAAGGCCTACTGAAATGAGATTTCCTTATTTAAACGGGGATAGCAGGTCCATTCTATGTGTCATACTTGATCATTTCGCGATATTGCCATATTTTTTCTGAAAGGATTTAGTAGAGAACATCCACGATAAAGTTCGCAACTTTTGGTCGCTAATAAAAAAGCCTTGCCTTTACGGGAAGTAGCGGACGATGTGCGCGTGACGTCACGGGTTGTAGGGCTTCTCACATCCTCACATTGTTTATAATGTGAGCCTCCAGCAGCAAGAGCTGGTCGGACCGAGAAAGCGACGATTTCCCCATTAATTTGAGCAAGGATGAAAGATTTGTGGATGAGGAAAGTTAGAGTGAAGAACTAAAAAAAAAAAAAAAAAAGAAGCGTTTCAGATGTAATTAGACACATTTACTAGGATAATTCTGGAAAACCCCTTATCTGCTTATTGTGTTAATAGTATTTCAGTAAGATTATAAAGTCATACCTCAAAGTCAGATGGCTGCGGTGAACGCCAGTGTCTCTGAGAGAAGCCGAGGAGCCAAGATCCCAGCTGCCTTTTTGACAGCTACAAGAGGAGGTTCCATAATCCACTCAAGTCTCCAGTAAGAGCCGACTTAATATCACAATTTTCCCATCCAAAAACTTACTGCTTGACGTAGAGAAACAGGTTCGCTTGACCGCTCTGTGTTAAAGCTTCACAACAAACAAAGAAACACCGGTGCTAAAGGCAGCTCTAATCCACCGCTTTCCACCAACAGCATTCTTCTTTATAGTCTCCATTATTAATTGAACACATTGCAAAAGATTTAGCAACACAGATGTCCAAAGTACTGTGTAATTATGCGATGAAAAGAGACAACTTTTAGCCGTAAGTGGTTCTGGGCTAATATGTCCGCTACAACCCGAGACGTCACAAACACACGTCATCATTCCGCGACATTTTCAACAAGAAACTCTGCGGGAAATTTAAAATTGTAATTTAGTAAACTAAACCGGCCTTATCAGCATGTGTTGCGATGTTAATATTTCATCATTGATATATAAACTATCAGACTGCGTGGTCGGTAGTAGTGGGTTTCAGTAGGCTTTTAAAAACAACGTTCAAAATATAAAACATTTTCATGCACTTGAATGCATTCATCCGTTTCTATCGCACCTAAACAAGAAGTCGCATTAATGGTCAAAAATATTTTCTTTCTTATTGGTTTGCTTCAGAATAACAAAGCTATTAAAAAGAATAAGAGACTTATTATACTCTAAAAATTGTTGGTCTTACTTAAAAATGCATGCATTTAGTTGTTGTAATCAAGGAAAGTCAGAATAAAAGAGGAGGCGTAGAATTTTCTTGTCAGAGCGTGGGACGACACTGTACAAGGGTACAGGTCTGTGGGATTCTCCTCATTGAGCTAAATTGAATCCTGTCTCTTTTTAATTCCTTGCTTCTGGTCTGTTTAATAGATGTCATCAGTGTTTGAACCTGACAGTTGTATTCGGTGCATACTTGCCAACCCTCTGGGAGACTCCCGAAATTCAGCGCTTTTCCCGAAAACCTCCCGGAATAAATTTTCTACCGAAAATCACCCGAAATTCAGCGTAGCTGGAGGCCACGCCCCCTCCAGCTCCATGCGGACCTGAGTGGGGACAGCCGGTTTTCACGTCCGCTTTCCCGCTATATAAACAGCTTGCCTGCCCAATCACGTTACAACATCTACGGATTTTAATAAAAAAACTGCACACACAAGGAGACGAAGCAGAATAACGAGGAATTTACAGCCACTGTAATAGAGTGATTCTATGTTGTCTGTCGCCATCTCCTGGTGAATGTTGGCTGTAGTGTTAAGGGGTTGCTTTTAAATTGGCCATCGATTTACGTGGTGTTGCGCACCTGACCGCAAGTGACTCTCGCCAGTACGCAAATGGCAGAACAGAGGTTACTCAAACAGTGAAAGGTAAGTGTTGTTGTTATTTTTTTTAGTAACCAGCAAGCACAGTACAGTTAGTAGAACTGTGTTTTTATTACTGTGTATTTGATCGGTGCCGTCTGAAATTCAACTATTTCTTTTATTTATATATATACATAATAAAATAAATATATATAGTAACCACTCCAACCACGCCTCCGCCCCACCCTCGACCACGCCCCCTTCCCCCACCTCCCGAAATCGGAGGTCTCAAGGTTGGCAAGTATGATTAAGTGTTAAAAATATAAAATGGCTCTCACGGAAATACATTATAAAATATTTGTCTTTCATGGATCTCTCAGCCAAAAAGATTCCCGACCCCTGCCTTAGAATGACAATTGGGGGAGAGAATGAGCTTGTTAGCATTGAAAAGAGCCCCAAACCATACCTTTACTCCAAATTGGCCAATCCTCTACATTTACTTTTGGTATATATTTTTAGGCATTTTAGCTGAGAAGAAATCCTTGAACGTTAAGGAGCTAAAGTTTTATAGCTTGTTTCGTATCCTGTGTCATTTATGGCCAAGTGGATACCTACGTCCAATATCAAATTGGAGAGGATTTCATCTAAAAAAAAAAATAAAACACGCTTTGAAGAACAAACAGAAACGTTTTGAAGAGGAGGAAGTTGATTGCAGAGGAGAGAATGATATGATGGAGGGATATAACCCCGAGGATGTTTCCTCCCTTGTTCTGTTGTTTGTAGCTGCACTTCCTGTAATTACTGCTGTAGTGCGTGCGGTTGGCGCGAGTGCAGAGGAGTGGGCCAGCGTTGAATAGCCTGCAGCAAACTAACAGAGCTCCACAGGAAACCCTTCACTCTGCATGTCATGTTTTGTTTTCTGTTGGGGGGTTTTTGCTTCTTTTTTTAGGCTCAGGTGTGCGCATGTTGTTGCACTGCCTGGCTGCCCCTCACGGTCCCTTAAGGCTGATGACTACACCCACAGAACTTTTCCCTGAATCTTACTTGCAACCGGCAGCTGTGCGGGTTAAAAGTCTCACCGAGTTTGCCGCAGGTGGCACCACAGCTGGCTCGAGCGTCATTATTTTTGGGTTGTTATACTACGATGTGAACAAAGTTTTACCGTATTTTCCGGACTATAAGGCGCAATTAAAATCCTTGCTTTCCCTCAAAACTCGACAGTAAGCCTAATGTACGGAATAATTCTGGTTGTGCTCACCGACCTCGAAGCAATTTTATTTGGTACATGGTGTAATGATAAGTCTGACCAGTAGATGGCAGTCAAACATAAGAGATACGTGGCAAGAGGTATGGTGGTAAACTGAAAATATAGAACAATACACACGGCGCTCCAAAATCTATCAGAATGTTTTAGTACGACCTTGTTAAGCAATGAAGCCGCTCCGCTTGATGGATTGTCAGTGCATTAAACATAACGATTATAATTATGGTATAATTATCTGGCATTTTGTTTCGCAATAATATGCAAAAGGAACTTTTCTTACCTTCTGGTACCTGCTGATCTGTATTTGGGATCCTCATAAATCCTGAAAAATTGCGCGAGTCCGCTTTTGTAGTCCGTAGCGACGACCTAGTCGATAAGCTTCTTCTTTTTCTCTATCTTCTTGTTATGGGACATTCATCCTCCGCTGTTGACATTTCTAATATAAAGTCAGTTTCTTACTTATATCTGCCATGAAAACACTAAAACAAACCGGTGTAGTGAGTTTACATTATTCACCCCAGGAACTTTAGTTATTAGAGTTCCGGTCAAGGGCCTTGGTGTTGTTTCCGGATGATTTAGGTAAAGTCTGAATGTAAATAAAACCGTTAACTCCATCTTTTGACACTTCTTCCACTTCCGTCCTTGCACGCTACACCGCTTCAACAAAGATGACGGGGAAAAGACGTTGCCGAAGGTGAACCAAGTAAATAAGACCGCCCACAAAGCGGCTTGCATATGATCTGTAAAACATAATCTATGCAACATTTTGACCAAAGAACCACCATTACATGTTATGTCGACCACACGGAAGTGTTTTACATTCAGAAAAAAATAATAATAATACGATTTCTTTAATGCGCCCTATAATCTGGTGCGCTTTTTGGGGCGGTATAACTCGGTTGGTAGAGTCAGCAACTTGAGAGTTCCAGGTTCGATCCCCGCTTCCGCCATCCTAGTCACTGCCGTTGTGTCCTTAGACAAGACACATTACCCACCGACTCCCAGTGCCACCCACACTGGTTTAAATGTAACTTAGATATTGGGTTTCACTATGTAAAGTGCCTTGAGTCACTCGAGAAGCTGACTTGTCCAGGGTGTACACCGCCTTCCGCCCGAATGCAGCTGAGATAGGCTCCAGCAAACCCCAAAAGGGACAGAAAATGGATGGATGGATTAAATAAAATTTACTTCACGTCACTTGTATGAAAAAAGATCGAAAATAGACCATTCATCGGCAGTGTGCCTTAAAATCCGATGCGCCCTATGGTCCGGAAAATACGCTAATCCTATTTATTTATTTATTAATATCGCTAAAATTCGCTCCAGTCTGTCCACTAAAGACACTGAGATCATTATCCATGCGTTTGTTACGTCTCGCCTCGACTACTGTAACGTATTATTTTCGGGTCTCCCCATGTCTAGCATTAAAAGATTACAGTTGGTACAAAATGCGGCTGCTAGACTTTTGACAAGAACAAGAAAGTTTGATCACATTACGCCTGTACTGGCTCACCTGCACTGGCTTCCTGTGCACTTAAGATGTGACTTTAAGGTTTTACTACTTACGTATAAAATACTACACGGTCTAGCTCCATCCTATCTTGCCGATTGTATTGCACCATATGTCCCGGCAAGAAATCTGCGTTCAAAGGACTCCGGCTTGTTAGTGATTCCCAAAGCCCAAAAAAAGTCTGCGGGCTATAGAGCGTTTTCCGTTCGGGCTCCAGTACTTTGGAATGCCCTCCCGGTAACAGTTCGAGATGCCACCTCAGTAGAAGCATTTAAGTCTCACCTTAAAACTCATTTGTATACTCTAGCCTTTAAATAGACTCCCTTTTTAGACCAGTTGATCTGCCGTTTCTTTTCTTTTCCTTCTATGTCCCACTCTCCCTTGTGGAGGGGGTCCGGTCCGATCCGGTGGCCATGTACTGCTTGCCTGTGTATCGGCTGGGGACATCTCTACGATGCTGATCCGCTTCCGCTTGGGATGGTTTCCTGCTGGCTCCGCTGTGAACGGGACTCTCGCTGCTGTGTTGGATCCGCTTTGGACTGGACTCTCGCGACTGTGTTGGATCCATTGTGGATTGAACTTTCACAGTATCATGTTAGACCCGCTCGACATCCATTTCTTTCCTCCTCTCCAAGGTTCTCATAGTCATCATTGTCACCGACGCCCCACTGGGTGTGAGTTTTCCTTGCCCTTATGTGGGCCTACCGAGGATGTCGTGGTGGTTTGTGCAGCCCTTTGAGACACTAGTGATTTAGGGCTATATAAGTAAACATTGATTGATTGATTGATTATTTCCTTTCTTTATCTACTGTCCTTGCTCTTCTCCAGAACCAGTTTGGCTATCGGGAAGGAGGGCCAAACCCTTCAGAGGGTCTAGCAGAAGGGACAAAGGAGGAAGCCGCCGGTGGGCAGGGACCCACCCTGGAAGATCAACACTGCAATGGGAACTTGCAGAAGAAAGGTCTGAGCCAAGCTGGGGCTGAAGACAATGGAGGACAGAGGTACAGCGCTGACCCCACCATCTTCCTGGGCGAGAGGGTCTCCAGGGACATGGACAAGGACGGATACATGACCCCCATGAAGGACAAGAGCTCATCAGGTACTGAGACAAAAAACACACAGAGAGGATGACATTTCAGTGTTGACAACAGTCGATCAGATCAGCGCTCCAAGGCAAGAGAAGTGCCCAGAAGCCAAAATACACTCAAGTGTGTCCTGGAGGGCATAGAAGCTGGAGCTCACAGCCTTTGAAAGTTGCAACTAAATATTCAAGTTTGAGAACATATCAAAACAATTGCAACTCAACATAGCAGCAGCTCTCCAATACAAACACCAAAGGGTGAGTGATCCTCTGCTGTGGGCTTCCAGAAGTCTGTGAGAGAGAAAATAAGTATTCAGGGAAAGATTGGTTTTGCTAGGACTGGATGTTACAATCACACTTCCACAACCTATTGAGTCATTATGGAAACATCCAAGATCTCATCAAAATGAGTATTTGTACAAAATGTACACCGAGCCAGGAACATGTGGATTAAGCATCAAATGTGATAGTTTGAGGTGGTTTTGTCAGATAATTAACAGTATTTGACGGCGCTAGGTCAGCCTCTGATCGTAATTCAGCCCTGCTTTTATGCTTTTCATTTTTTTTTGGGAGCTTCTCAAAAGATAACAAGGCCTAAGGCAAAATGCATCTGATGCAATGTCAAGGAGCACAAGAGTGGGCAAAATCAATAGGTTTCACACCCTGCTATAATAGCGCTTGGAAGCAGCGAAAAGAGGTCATTTGTTGGTGTTTTCACCCCCCGGCAGATGGAGATTCCAGTGCCAAAGAACTTCTGGCAAGTTGCCTGCCGGTTCCATAGTGGTTCCCATTATTACCGTTATCATGTCCCCTTCCAACGCCTCTCATTAGCAAGTGACCTCTCGTCTCCCTACTTTCCCTTTCAGTTTCTGTTTCCCTTTCCCTTGATCTAATTTCTAAATGTGACTAATTGATCTGCCTTTCGTAAACCCTTTCTTTATTCCTGTCCGTCCTTCTTCTTTTCTGATGTGTATACAGAATACCTGAACCCAATTGAGGAAAACCCCTTTGTCTCTCGGCGTAAAAATGGGGAGATCCATGCGTTGGACAACCCGGGCTACCACAGCACACCCAGCAGCCAGGCCAAAGCGGAGGACGAGTACATCAACGAGCCCCTCTACTTCAACACCTTCCATAGCACGGCTGAGACCCTGCGGAGAAACGGTCTGCCTCTTCCCACCCAGCCTCCTTCCGCCATCTCAGCCGCCACCTCAGGGTCCCACCTCCCACTTAGCGTCCAGACCAGCCTGCCCCACTACCCTCTCCCCACGCCTTCGCCATCTGGTATGCCGTGTCACCACGCTCCGCTGACCCACATCCTCCACGCCCACCACGCCATCAAACCCACAGCACAAGCTAGCATTCTCGGTGTCGGCTCCACCAGCCAGAGCCAAACAGGAACTACGGCACAGGCCTTGGCCTGCCATTCAGGTGTGCCATCCACGGCGGCGGCCCCCATCGGACTGGCCTGCCTGCCAGGCTACCAGAGCCACATAGCCTCGCAGCCTGCCAGCCTGCTGAAGCACGGTGGACAGACAGCAGGTAAAGCCGCTGGGAAGAAGCTGAAGGTAACCTTTGACAATCCGGAGTACTGGCAGCACAGCTTGCCTCCCAAACCATCTGACAGCACCCAGGGCGGGTCCGCCAACGCTAAGCTCTTCTACAAGCAGAATGGACACATTCGGTCGGCAGTAGCTGAAAACCCAGAGTACATGTCGGAGTTTTCCCTTAAGTCTGGCCCTGTTCTGCCACCTCCTCCCTACCGGCAGAGAAATACGGTGGTCTAGATTGATCCAGCCTCTAGAAACCTCTGCATTTCACTGACCAGAGCCTCCACAAACCCCAACTCTAACCATGATATCCGTTATAGACCGTAGCAACATCACCGCAGAAGGCTACCTGCACTTCTGTCAAGTAGTTACCGACTGCGATCCGAGACCGTGGGATTGTGAAGGACGAGTCACCATGTGGAATTACGGTCATTTCCAGCGGAAACTACTGCCGTCCACTCTGCTGTGTCCGTTGGAAGAGCAGAACAAGATTCCCTTTTCTTATTTCCCATGTATAGAAACCCATGGAATCGACAGGAACCTATGAAGGACTTAGAACGTGTTTCAACTTAATTCATCGAATGGAGGAAAACACGTCTGAGAAGCTGATCGGTCATGCTCATATTTTTACCCCAAGTATTTATTTTATACAGTAATGTTTGTTTCTTTTTCATTGGGTTGGTGAAAAAATGTAACTGTGCTGCTGTGACGACATTAAGTTTACATTTACACATATAGTACTTTGCTCCGAATCACAAAATACCCTAAAGCAGCAGAAAGTAGAAATCGAAAGACTTTGGGATATCTCAAAAAGTCTGAAGGGAAAGGTTTTATCAGCCAAAGCTGTGTACGAGTATTATTTACATGTATTTAAAGGACATTATTGAACATTTTTTTACAGTTTAAAAGCCATGTCACAACACAATCTGCAATCATGTCCGACAAATATTCCATTTTTTGTACAAAAGTATACTTGGTTAATATTTCATAACAGTTAGGGCGAGGGCGTGTTTTTTTTTTCATTAGCACTTTATTGCCCTAGGGACTCTACTTTATTTACCGTATTTTTCCGGTTATAAGTCGCTCCGGAGTATAAGTCGCACCGGCCGAAAATGCATAATAAAGAAGGAAAACAACATATATACGTCGCACTGGAGTATAAGTCGCATTTTGGGGGGAAATTTATTTTATAAAATCCAACGCCAAGAATAGACATTTGAAAGGCAATTTAAAATAAATAAAGAATAGTGAACAACAGGCTGAATAAGTGTACGTTATATGAGGCATAAATAACCAACTGCTATGTTAACCTAACATATTATGGTAAGAGTCATTCAAATAACTAAAACAAATAGAACATGCTATACGTTTACCAAACAATCTGTCACTCCTAACTGATAAATCCGATAAAATCTTCTTCTTCAATGTCGCTTCTAAACAACTCTGCCAACTCCAAAGGTATGCGCCGCTTCCTCTTGTCGTTTTCTGCTGCATATTTCACTACGTCCAGCTTGTAATCTACAGTACATGATTTCCTTTTCGGTGCCATTTTTGTTCAGCCCTTCTCAGTTTTTATAAGTGACCGCCAACGTTGAAATGATCCATTTTAATAGCTACGGCGGTAGCATATAGCAGTTAGCATTCCATGACCCACAATGCACTCCTGCCATGACCCTCCCCCGAAGAATTCTTATTGGTTGACGTGTGTGTAACGATTGCTGACATTTTCTTCGTCTCTTCCGCGAATGAGATAAATAATATTATTTGATATTTTACGGTAATGTGTTAATAATTTCACACACAAGTCGCTCCGGAGTATATGTCGCACCTCCGGTCAAACTATGAAAAAAACTGCAACTTATAGTCCGAAAAATACGGTAGTAACCTAACTCTTGCGTTACGAATGAACGATACCTCATTATGAGTGACTAATCAGAAGTTGTACTCCCCAATCAATAGGGTGCTTTCAACAAAATAATAATGAAAAATAAATAAATTAATACCTTGATTTTTGTTTTTACCGTATTTTGTTCCAAATAGTCAGAGGAACACCAAATAGTGCAATTTTTTTTCCACAAGAAATAATAAAAATTTCAATTAATGTAATTCGGACACAAAACACATTCTACACACTATAAAGAGAATAATTATAGTTTTATATGCAAAAAAAAAAAAAAAGTCAAATATTTAATAAAAATAAAGGTAAAAGTGATTTTACATTTATTAAAGACGGGCAGAGAGGAAGCAGTTATGAAGATGGCACCTTTATACTTTACTAAGAAGTATTTATTTTATTTATTTATTAGTGTTCCTCACCTTCTGTATTTTCAAAATTTATCAAAGTGCTGTTCCTTTTTTTGGCCCCATATCGGCCTATTTTGCACCTGGTCTCATGTGAAAAACGGCAAAAAAAAAGCAGAGAGACTGTCTGAAAACATGGACAGCACCTTGTTTAAAAGCGCCAACACAAATGAAGGTGACAAACACGGAGATGTTCAATTTCCTGTCTGCATTCTATGAGCAAATAAACCACACACATGTACAAACCCAGTTTCCATATGAGTTGGGAAATTATGTTGGATGTAAATATAAATGGAATACAATGATTTACAAATCCTTTTCAACCCGTATTCATTTGAATGCACTACAAAGACAAGATATTTGATGTTCAAACTTGAAAACTTTATTTTTATTTTTTGCAAATATTAATTAACTTAGAATTTCATGGCTGTAACATGTGCCAAAGTAGTTGGGAAAGGGCATGTTCACCACTGTGTTATATCACCTTTTCTTTCCTTTCTTTCCTTTCTTTCCTTTCTTTCTTAGTTTATTTCAAACATGAACCTGAACACACTTACAACAAAATACATCAAACAATCCCACATCATTTCACATCACATCATGTCCGAAAAGGAGTAGGAATAAGCAAAGCTTATTTAATCCTACCCCTTTCCCACATTAGAGCGTCTACAATTATATACATTCATCCACTGGCCTCTTTTATAGTAAAATGACATCCCTGAATGAGTAATACAAAATTTTTGTAATATGTAATTAATTAATTCAGTCATTATTAACATACTGAGATGAAGAATATCTTGTTTCCAATAAGGTTGAGAGTGTTGCTCATAATTCTTCTTCTTTGTACTTTGTAAGCATTATTAATTGGAACAGCCTCTTAAACTGGATCACATCAGTACAATGTTTAACTTCTGTACTTAATCCACTCCATAATTTAATTCCACTTACTGATACTTTTGACAACACTCAATAAATGTTTGGGAACTGAGGAATTAAATTGTTGAAGCTTTGAAAGTGGAATTCTTTCCCATTCTTGTTTTACGTAGAGCTTCAGTCGTTCAACAGTCCGGGGTCTCTGCTGTCGTATTTTACGCTTCATAATGCGCCACACATTTGGGTCCGGATGACAATGTTGAATATTTCCAAAAACAATTTGAAATGTGGACTCATCAGACCACAGAACACTTTTCCACTTTGCATCAGTTCATCTTAGATGATCTCGAGCCTGAGAAGCCGGTGGCGTTTCTGGATGTTGTTGATAAATGGCTTTCACTTTGCGTAGTAGAGCTTTAACTTGCACTTACATATGTAGCTACAAACTGTATTTAGTGACACTGGTTTTCTGAAGTGTTCCTGAGCCCATGTGGTGATATCCTTTAGAGAGTGATGTCTGTTTTTGATACAGTGCTGAGGGATCAAAGGTCACGGTCATTCAATGTTGGTTTCCGGCCATGCTGCTTACGTGGAGTGATTTCTCCAGATTCTCTGAACCTTTTGATGATATTATGGACCATAGATGTTGAAATCCCTAAATTTCTTGCAATTGCACTTTGAGAAACGTTGTTCGTAAACTGTTTGACTATTTGCTCACGCAGTTGTGGACAAAGGGGTGTACCTCGCCCCATCCTTTCTTGTGAAAGACTGAGCATTTTTTGGGAAGTTCTTTTTATACCCAATCATGGCACCCACCTGTTCCCAAATACCCTGCACACCTGTGGGATGTTCCATATAAGTGTTTGATGAGCATTCCTCAACGTTATCAGTATTCATTGCCACCTTTTCCAAAATATTTGTCACGTGTTGCTGGCATCAAATTCTAAAGTTAATGAGTATTTGCAAAAAAAAAAAAAAAGTTTATCAGTTTGTACATCAAATATGTTGTCTTTTTAGCATATTCAACTGAATATGGGTTGAAAATGATTTACAAATCATTGTATTCCGTTTATATTTACATCTAACACAATTTTCCCAACTCATATGGAAACGGGGTTTGTAATAAAGATGCATTACGGATTTCCTGGCAGTTGGTTTATAAAGAAAAAATGAGTGTCCAAAGTGAGGGGCCCGATAACCGAGACAATATACACACTGAATCATAAGAAAAGTACACAAACTAAGGTACCCCTTTATAATAACATCATAAAATATAACACAACACCTCACAAGATTGAAAAAGTTACTTAAAGGGAAAGTTAATGAATGGGGAAAATGTAAAGTATCTTCATAAAATGGTAAAGATTTATTTTATGAAAGAAATCCTAAACAAAGGCTCCTGATCACATGGTTTGTGGCACAAAGTAAAAATGTGACGTTTTCATGTCAATATGACACAGACTTAAAAAAAAACAAAAACAACAAAGACTGAAATTGCTGATGTATGCATTCCGGGCCACAAGTTGGCATTTTAATGAAACATTACCCGCACCAACTGCTAGTTCTTCTGGGTCTTATCAATTCCGTCATTTTTTTTTTTATTATTATTTTTATTATGATGTACAGACACAGGCATTCACAGGTTTTGTTTTTTGAATAATTTTAACATCAAATGTTTCCAAACTGCCTTTGTCATGCGTATAAAATGGGGAAAATTATTTTACCATCGACACAGTATAAAGGTCATGTAAGGGTACGAAAATACAAAAACTTTATTTTTATGTGTTTCATCCAACCTGTACTGTTAAACCTTTAGTTGTTTTCATATTCGCTTAAAACAGGGGTGTCCAAAGTGCAGCCCGCAGTTAATAGTTTACCGGCCCACCACACATTCTGCAAAAATTGCAAAATTGATAGTGTTGCAAAAATTTAAAAAAACATTAAAAAAAAAGTGTAATGAGGTAAAAATCTAATGAGAAAAAGTGGCAATGTTGACATTCAGGCAGTTTTTTTTGTTCCTTTTGTCTTTATTTTCTTTTTTTCCATTGCTCAAAAAAAAAGGTCAAAAAAATCTGTTATAATCAATCAATCAATCAATCAATGTTTATTTATATAGCCCTTAATCACAAATGTGTCAAAGGACTGTACAAACCACTACGACTATGACATCCTCGGAAGAACCCACATTAGGGCAAGGAAAACTCACACCCAGTGGGACGCCAGTGACAATGATGACTATGAGAAACCTTGGAGAGGACCTCTAGGGGACCGAAAGTAATGGATGTCGAGCGGGTCTAATATGATACTGTGAAAGTTCAATCCATAGTGGCTCCAACACAGCTGCGAGAGTTCAGTTCAAAGCGGATCCAAAAAAATCTGTTATGATGAACTATTACTTAAAAAGTATCACTTTAAAATGTTTTATGTGGAAAAATATTGCATTTGTTGTATGGTTGCCATATAAAAACATCAACGTTTTGACAAAAGAAAGCATAAAACAAACAAAATAATAGTTCAAACTTAAAATCAACAGATATATCAGAAGTTGATCTTGAAATTTAAGTGTTAAAAGTAAAAAGAAAAACTAGTAAAAATGCATCACTTTATGAGTGGGGAAATTTCGGATCTCAAATATATTAAGTAGGATTTTATTTAACTTTTCACTGTGATTACTCAAAAATATTAAATAATTAAAATCAATGGTGTCCTGCATTATTGATCTTTGAGGGCTTTAATTGCTAAATAAAGGAACTCTCCTGAAGGAATCAATAAAGTACTATCTATCTATCTATCTAAATACTGCATATTTCAGTTTTACTTTAAAAAACAAAGTTGTCTTTGACAAAAAGGCATAAAACCTTATTTGTTTTAGTTAATATCAACCTCAAGTTTATATAGAGATTTAATGTAAGCATTAAATAAAAAATAATAATAATAATTTGACTTATTTCTAACATTTTAGTGACTTAAACACTAAAAAATATTTAAAAAAAACATATATTTTGTTATGGTTTGAAAATTAAAAATATAAAAATGTCCCCTACATGCTTAAATTTGTCTGTGGAAAAAGTTTGGACACCCCTGGCTTAAAATGACTGTTTGCAACTTGCTCAAAGATGTATATTTCTAACCAAAAATTTCACCAGAACACCAAATACAGTGGTTTGAAATATCATATTTATTTTTTAAATATCTATATTTTTCACAATTACAGTAAAACCTCGAATTTACAAACTTCCTGTGCAGGGTTCGTACATAGAAAAGTTTATATATGGAAGCAAATTTCTCCGGAAGAAAGAATGTAAATATAAATAACGGGTTCCAGCTTGTACAAAAATTCATATTTTGGTAAAGTTTTGTACACTTTAAGGACACAAAAGCGCTATACGGTACTGTGTATCAAACAAACATAACAAGAGGGATGGAGATTGAAGTTGTATTTATCGTCAAAGTCGAAACATCATTAGCCCTGTGGTGCACTCATTGTTTGAAAATCACAAAACTCCTTAACTTTGACAGCCAGGTCGCTACAATGATAAGAAATACGAAATAAACTCAACTTCACCTTGTTTGGTTAATTTCTTTGCATGCGGTGGGAGGAGAAGGGAGCAGTGTCGACAACGCTGTGGATACGTCCTGAATACTTCAAACCACACCAAGCTTTTCCATTGCTTTCTTTGGACTCATATCCGGCTAGCAAAACTAGGAAAATGCTGTAAAACGGAAAAAAAAAAAAACAGAAAGTGTCAATTAGCACGGTAGCTAACGACAATATTGCTCTGCTGAATAAATGAGGCGAGAGTATCCGCCTGGCACGAAATAACCGTACTGCAAGGCACACGATTGATTTTGTATTTGGAAAAAAGTTTGTATACTGAGAGGTTCGTAAATCGAGGTTCCACTGTATTTTATCATATTTCCTTGAATTTGCTAATTAATTTAAAACCACTTCTCACTCCGGCGCTTACCAAAGGCATGCGGTAAATTTAGGCCTGCGCTTATAAATTTGAGTGTGATGTAAGGATACCATCATGAAAAGCACATTTAATAAAAAAATACTTTATTATGGTCTTACCTTTACTTATAAATGAAGTCCATGCGCAGCACCTTCTGATCAAAAGCATCGATAACTTGTTTATAGAAGTCTTCCTTATCTTTCTTCGGTTTTAAAAGTCTCTCTGTCTCGATGGAGATCTTCCTTTATTACCTCCTGCTTCCATTGAAAGTCCAGTTTAGAAAACGGTTTTATTTTAGATATGTAATCCTCCATGTTAAAAGTACAAGCGAGAGGAAAAAAATAAACGACGCTACTCACTCTTGCTGCTTGTTGTCACTTCTTCTGCAGCTTAGTTGTCGCAAGAAGGATCACTAGCGCCCTCTACGACCAGGAGGCGGGAGTCATTTAATGACTCATATTTGACACACGCAGCTACGGTATATCAATAAAACATAGCTACTTACTGTTCTTTTTAGCATATTCAATAGCTTGGACCTTACATCCTACTGAATAACTCTTAATCTTCTTCCCTTTATGCGATTTTAAATTATTGAAATCAGCCTCCTCTATTTTGAAAATGATGACAGGGGAAGTGGCACTCGTGACGTGACGAGTTTGACCCGGTGGTAATTCTAGGCATATGCTAATTATTTGGCGAAACGAGTTTGACCCGGCGGAAATTCTAGACATGCGCTAATAAAAATAGTATTTTGCGGAACGAGTTTGACCCGGCGTTAATCCTGAGCCGGCGGTAATGCTAAGCATGCGCTAATTATTTTGCGAAACGAGTTCAACCCGGCAGTAATTCTAGGCAGGCGCATACTATATACCCGGCGGCAATTCAAGGAAATACGGTAATTCACAATTGTTCGTCGGCTCGAGTAAAAAGACTGGTGTTTATAATCCTGAGAACATGCACAAAAGCAGTCCCAGAGAAATAAAAATAAAAAAATTGCAGTCATGCTGTTATTACGATGGAATTTACATTCAATAATAACCAGTGTTAATACAGTTTGGAAAGGTTTCCTACGGCCACATTCCTGATGGATCTCGCATAAGAGGAAGGTGGAGGATTAATAATTTTGCAAAGCAGTCAGCTGAAAATGATGAAAAGCACCACTTTAGATAGAAACTGATGCTGGGGTCAAAGTTAGGATTGCCACAAACACGTTTCAAATTGATCGCCCAAATTTGTCATGTTTCATGTATCGGGTAAAACGCGACGCAAGTTAAGCTACCGTAACTTAACTTTGCCACATCATTTGCCATCTTTATCCGACAAAATTGTGGTAAAGTTGGAAGTTCCGCAAAACACATTTCAAATTGAACACTCCTAATTTGTCACGTTTCATGTGTCGGGTGAACCGCGATCCAAGTAAAGCTACCGTAGCTTAACTTTGCCACATCATTTGCCATCATTATCTGACAACATAGTGGTTAAAGTTAGAATTGCCGCAAAACACATTTCAAATTGAACACTCCAAATTTGTCACGTTTCATGTGTCGGGTGGACCACGATCCAAGTAAAGCTACCGTAGCTTAATTTTGCCACATCATTTGCCGTCATTATCTGAAAACATTGTGGTCATAGTTAGAATTTCCGCAAAACACATTTCGAATTGAACGCCCAAATTGGTCGCGTTTCATGTATCGGGTAAACTGCGACGCTAGTTAAGCTACTGTAGCTTAACTTTAACACATCATTTGCCATCATTTTCTGACAAAGTTGTGGTTAAAGTTGGAATTGCCCCAAAAAACATTTCAAATTGAACACTCCAAATTTGTCATGTGTCTGGGTGAACCGCGATTCAAGTAAAGCTACCGTAGCTTAATTTTGCCACATCCTTTGCCATCATTATCTGAAAACATTGTAGTCACAGTTAGAATTCCCGCAAAACACATTTCAAATTGAACGCCCAAATTTGTCACGTTTCATGTATCGGGTAAACTATGATGCAACTTGAGCTACCGTAGCTTAACTTTGCCACATCATTTGCCATCATTATCCGACGAAGTTGTGGTTAAAGTTGGAATTGCCGCAAAACACATTTCAAATTGAACACTCCAAATTTGTCACGTTTCATGTGTCGGGTGAACCACGATCCAAGTAAAGCTACCGTAGCTTAACTTTGCTACATCATTTGCCATCATTATCCGACAACATTGTGGTCATAGTTAGAATTGCCGCAAAACACATTTCAAATTGAATGCCCAAATTTGTCACGTTTCATGTATCGGGTAAACCGCGACTCTAGTTAAGTTACCGTAGCTTAACTTTGCCACATCATTTGCCAACATTATCTGACAAAATTGTGGTTAAAGTTGGAATTGCCGCAAAACACATTTCAAATTGAACACTCCAAATTTGTCACGTTTCATGTATCGGGTAAACCGCGACGCTGGTTAAGCTACCGTAGCTTAACTTTGCCACTTCCTTTGCCATCATTATCTGACAACATTGTGGTTAAAGTTAGAATTGCTGCAAAACGCATTTCAAATTGAACACTCCAAATTTGTCACGTTTCATGTATCGGGTAAACTATGACGCAACTTGAGCTACCGTAGCTTAACTTTGCAATCATTATCCGACAACATAGTGGCGCCTCGCTTACATGCAAACAAAAGTTGGCGCCTAAGGTTGCAAACAGTCACTTTAGGAAAAACAAAACGTTTCTCTAAAATGCTTCGGTAAAGTCTCAAAACTCGCCAAGCACTGACGTTTTGTTCCGCTTCGTCATCATCTGGCAGAGTTTCCTTCTTCAGGTTGTTTATTTTCTGTAGTTTAATAGACGAGAGCGCGTTGAAATCCAAACCTCCCCCATCGAGCACTTTGATCAAAACGGGCAGGGAGAGGAGACACGACTTCTTCCTGAAACAACCAACTTGTTTATCCGCTCGCTCACCACTTCAGAACTAAGTGCTCGCAGAGATCAGTGGCTCCGCGTCGGCCAGGAGTTCACGGAGGAAACACTTTTTGAGGGATGGCGGGGCTGGGGGGGGGGAGTGGTGACCGGCTTCCAGACTATATTCTATCGAAAGTGTTTGTTCCAAACAGTAGTCATATAATGTTGCTTTGATGGCGCCATGATTATTTGATGAAGGAGCATTTTGTAATCCCTTTTGGAGCTGGAAACTCATTGAAATGGAGACAGTATTTTAATGTGTAGTGTGAAATATTTATAGCACATTTGAGTTTGTTTATACGGCGCGATGGAAGGAACTGCCAAAAGTGGGTTTCAAGGAAAGAAAAAAAAAGGGCACGATGGTGATAAAAAAAAAGGCTTATTTCCATGTTTGCCCAAAAAATCATCAGGCAGGCGAAGTGGATGTTTTGAGTAAGAGGGAGATGAGGACACTGGCGTGTTATTTACTGGCTGCCTTCCTGATTTCCACCAAAGCAATATTTTTCTCTCCTCTTTCATGTTGACAGAGGTACCTTCGACGACCCTGTCAAACACACCCCCTGCTCAATTTCCATTACACCAGGGGGTGTCACACTCATTTTAGATCAGGGGGGGAAAAAAAATCTACTCCCGAGTGGGCCGGCACTGGTAAAAATCACGGCACGATAACTTAAAACTAAAGACAACTTCAGATAGTTATTTGTTTAGAAATAGAACAAGCATATTCTGAAAATGTACAAATCATAATGTTGTTGGGTTCTTTTTTTTTTTTCTTGCACTTACATCAGGGGTGTCCAAACTTTTTTTCACACAATGTGCTTTGGCCCGAAAAAGGTTGAAAAACACTGTTGTAGATTATATTTATTATATTTTTTTTTACATATGTAAATAAATAAAATACACTACACAATGTTAGTGCACTAGTCGAGGAAAACTACATAAATAACATCCTGTAATTTGATTTTGATATCATTTTTTTATCTTGATAGAAAAATAACACCAATAAGTTGACTGATGAATATTATCAGATAAATTATTCAGAAAGCATAAATAACGACAAATGAAAATAGAATACTATTAACCGCAACATGTAAGTCAGGGGTGTCCAAAGTGCGGCCCGGGGGTCACACATTCTGCAAATATTACAAAATTGATAATATCGCAAAAATAAAAATAAAAACATCTAAAAAAGTGGAATGAGGTGAAATCTAATGAGAAAAAGTGGCAATGTTGCTCATTTTGTCTTTTTTTTTCTCTTTTTAACATTGCTCAATAAAAAAGGACAAAAAAATCTATGTTTTAATGAATTATTACTTAAAAATTATCACTTTAAAATGTTTCATGTGGGAAAAAAATATTGCATATGTTGTGTGGTTGCCATATAAAAACATCAACATTTTGGCAAAAAGAGCATAAAACAAACCAAAAAAATAGTTCACACTTAAAATCTACAAATATATCGGAAGTTGATCTTGAAATTTAAGTGTTAAAAGTAAAAAAAAAAACTAATAAAAATGTATCACTTTATGAGTGGGGAACCTTTCGAATCTCAAATATATTTACTAGGATTTTATTTAACTTTTCACTGTGATTACTCAAAAATATTAAATAATTAAAATCAATGGTGTCCTGTATTATTGATCTTTGAGGGCTTTAATTGCTAAATGAAGGAACTCTCCTGAAGGAATCAATAAAATACTATCTATATAAATACTGCATATTTCAGTTTTACTATAAAAAAACAAAGTTGTCTTTGACAGAAAAGGCATAAAACCTTATTTGTTTTACTTTATATCAACTTCAAGTTGATATAGAGATTTACTGTAAGCATTAAATAAATAAATAATAATTTGACTTATTTTTAACATTTTAGTGACTGAGACTCTTTATGCTCCCCAGGAGCCCTGGGGATGAATAAAAAAAATCCATATATTTTGTTATGGTTTGAAAATGAAAAATATCAAAATTGCCCCCGCATGCTTACATTTTTCCATGTGCGGCCCTCTGTGGAAATAGTTTGGACACCCCTGCTTTACACGACGTGGTCACTTTGTCTGTTTCCTTTACAGTGCATCCGGAAAGTATTCGCAGCGCTTCACTTTTTCCACATTTTGCTATATTACATCCTTGATCCAAAATGAAATTACTTCATTTGTGTCCTCAAAATTCTACACACAATACCCCATAATTACGATGTGACATTTTTTTATTTCAGTTCAGTTTATCTGGAACATGCATACGATACAATGTAAGGCATCACACATTTCCAGTCGTTTCCTTACAGCACGTCCGAAAAGGAGTAGGAAGAAGCTGAGCTTATTTAATCCTACCCCTTTTCATACCAGAGCAATTTTATCCAATTTCCTTGTTCTCTGTAACAGAACAGTGAACAAATAGATAATATACCATAGTAAGCAAACAAATAATAAACATATAAATAATATTTGTCTCAATAAAAAAAGGTACTTTGTGAACAGTTGTAGTTTGAACAGTTTCTTAAACTGAATCATATTGGTGCTTTGTTTATTTTATTTTTTTGTTAATCCATTCCATAATTTAATTCCAAATACAGATATGCTAAAGGTTTTAAGTGTTGTACGAGCATACAAATGTTTTAAATGAGATTTTCCTCTTAGGTTATAGTTCTCCTCTTTTGTTGAGAAGAATTGTTGTACATTATTGGGTAGCAGGTTATAGTTTGCTTTATGCATAACTTTAGCTGTTTACAAATGCACCAAATCAATGAATTTCAATAATTGTGATTTAATAAATACATGTGTATGTTCTCTATATCCAACATTATGTATTAATCTAATTGATCTTTTTGTAACATTGTTAGTGAATGAAGCGCACATTTGTAGTTATTTCCCCATATTTCTACACAATAACTCATGGTAACACTAGTGAGCAGTAAAGAATATAAGGTGATTTTTGGTCTAGAAAATGTTTAGCTTCATTCATTATTGACACGTTTCTTGCTATATTTAAAGTATTAAAAATAAAGACACATGTACATAAGTATTCACAGCATTTGCTCAATACTTTGTTGATGCACCTTTGGCAGAAATTACAGCCTTAAGTATTTTTGAAGATGATGCCACAAGCTTGGCACAACTATATTTAGGCGGTTACACCCATTCTTCTTCGCATCACCTCTCAAGCTGCATCAGGTTGGACGAGAAGCGTTGGTTTTCTTCCAGGATGTGTCTGGACATTGCTGCATTTATCTTTCCCTCTATCCTGCCGCCAAAAAAAAACATCCCCGCATCATAATGCTGCCACCAACATGCTTTCACTCCATGATGTGTCTGTACATTTGCTGCATCCATCTTAGTCTTGTCAAGAAGGTAACCGAGAGCCCGATGGTCACTCTGTCAGAGCTATAGCTGTGGAGAGAGGAGAACCGTAAATCATGGGTGTCAAACTTTAGCCCGCGGGCCAAAGCTGGCCCGCCGTGTAATTTATTTTGGCCCTTGAGGCAATATCAGTTTAGCATTAGAGCTGGCCCGCCGGTGTTATACAGCGTCTGTGCCGCTGTAACACCGCTAATACTCACACTTGCCAACCCTCCTAATTTTCCTGGTAGACTCCCGAAGTTCAGTGCCCCTCCCGAAAATCTCCTGGGGCAACCATGCTCCCGAATTTCTACCGATTTCCACCTGGAAAACTATATTGGGGGCGTGCATTTAAGGCACTGACTTTAGCGTTCTCTACAACCTGTCGTCACGTCCGCTTTTCCTCCATACTAACAGCGTGTCACATAATATTTGTGGCTTTTACACACACACACACACACACACACACACACACACACACACACACAAGTGAATGCAAGGCATACTTGGTCAACAGACATACAGGTCACACTGAGGGTGGCCGTATAAACAACTTTAGCACTGTTACAAATATGCGCCACACTGTGAACCCACACCAAACAAGAATGATAAACACATTTCGGGTGAACATCCGCACCGTAACACAACAGAACAAATACCCACAACCCCTTGCAGCACTAACTCTTCCGGGAAACTTCCAGCAAACTGACCAATAATTAACGTTTTATTCATGCATTTTCTCTTGCTACTTCAAGGCTTGAATGTTTGGTTCATTCATTATTGCTTGTTTATTTTCAAATGTATTATTAGCCTGTGGAAAAATTTGATATTTACCTCGGAAGATTGCAAATAGAAAAAAAGGCATACCATTTTTATTTACATATTATTTGATATGCCATTGATATTTGTTGTAATTATTATTATTATTATTATTTGAAACTGGATTTTGCACGTCACTAAAGTTATATAAGCCTTGCTTGTTCAATATTCAATGCAAAACTTGTTAAGGTCCCTTTTAAAGGGTTAATTTTTTCAACCTTGGCCCGCGGCTTTGTTCCATTTAAAATTTCGGCCCACTCTGTATTTGAGTTTGACACCCCTGCCGTAAAGAATAACAACCGTCTCTGCAGCAATTTACCAATCAAGTCTGTATGGTACAATGGTCAGACGGAAACCATTTCTCAGTAAAAAAAGAGTGCCAAAATGCACCTGAAAGACTCTCAGACCATGAGAAACAAAACCATCTGGTCTGATGAGACAAAGATTGAACTCTTTGGCGTGAATGCCAGGCGTCATGTTCGGAGGAAACCAACTCATCACCGTCCCTACAGTGAAGTATTATGGTGGCAGCATCATGCTGTGGGGTTGTTTCGAAATAAAATACAAAGACACATCCTGGAATAAAACCAAGCTTCTCATCTAACCTGATAGAGCTTGAAAGGTGCTGCAAAGAGGAATGGGACAAAGCTGCCCAAAGAGAGGTGTGCCAAGCGTGTGGCATCAGATTCAAAAAGACTTGAGGCTGTAATTGCTGCAAAAGGTGCATCAACAAAGTATTGAGCAAAGGCTGGGACTAGTTGTGTCATACTTGCCAATTTTCCCGGTAGACTCCGGAATTTCATTGCCTTCCTGAAAATCTCCCGTGGCAATCACTCACCCGAAACTCTCCCAATTGTCGCCCGGACAACATTATCGGGGGGAGTGCCTTTAGGGCACTGCCTTTAGCGCCCTCTACAACCTGTAGTCACATCTGCTATTACGCCGTACAAACAGCGTGCCGGCCCGGTCACAAAATATATGCGGCTCATACACACACAGAAGTGAATGCAAGTCATACTTGATCGACAGCCATACAGGTCAAACAACTTTAAGACAGATACAAATATGCGCCACACTGTGAACCCACACCAAACAAAAATGACAATCACATTTCGTGAGAACATCCGCACCGTAACACAACATAAATCTGACAGAAAAAAATACCCAGAAACCCTGGCAGCACTAACTCTTCCGGGACACTACAATATACACCCCCGCTACCAACAAACCCCGCCCACCTCAACCAACCCCCCCTCCCTCCCGTCGCCATCTCCCGAATTCGGAGGTCTCGAGGTTGGAAAGTATGAGTTATGTATATGTGATTTTTTTTTTTTCATGTTTTGGTTTTCATTTTTAATACAATTGCAAAATTAGAAAAAAAAATCACATAGTCGTTATGGGGTATTGATTGTAGAAATGCATTTGAAATGCAACCTGTCGTCACATCTGCTATTCCGCCGTACAAACAGCGTGCCGGTCGGGTCACGAAATATTTGCGGCTCATTCACAGACAGAAGTGAATGCAAGGCATACTTGATCAACAGCCATACAGGTCACACTGAGGGTGGCCGTGTAAACAACTAACGCTGTTAAAAATATGCGCCACACTGTGAACCCGCACCAAACAGGAATGACAAACACATTTCGGGAGAACATCCGCACCGTAGCACAACATAAACACAACAGAAAAAATACCCAGAAACGCTTGCAGCACTAACGTATCCGGGACGCTAAAATATACACCCCCGTTACCACCAAACCCCGCCCACCTCAACCCCCCCGAATTCGGAGGTCTCAAGGTTGGCAAGTATGAGTTATGTATATGTGATTTTTTTTTTCTTATTAATTTCTAATCCATTTGCAAAATTAGAAAAAAAATCACATAGTCGTTATGAGGTATTGATTGTAGAAATGCATTTGAAATGCAACCTGTCATCACATCTGTTATTCCACCGTGCAAACAGCGTGCTGGCCCGGTCACAAATTATATGCGGCTCATACACACACAGAAGTGAATGCAAGGCATACTTGATCAAAAGCCATACAGGTCAAACTGAGGGTGGCCGTATGAACAACTTTAACGCTGTTACAAATATGCGCCACACTGTGAACCCACACCAAACAAGAATGACAAACACATTTCGGGAGAACATCTGCACCGTAACACAACACAAACACAACAGAAAAAAAAGAACCATACTCCCTTGCAGCACTAACTCTTCCGGGACGCTACAATATACACCCCCGCTACCACCAAATCCCGCCCACCTCAACCAACCACCCCCCCTCCCTCCCGCCGCCATCACCCGAACTCGGAGGTCTCAAGGTTGGAAAGTATGAGTTATGTATATGTGATTTTTTTCATGTTTTGGTTTTCATTTTTAATACAATTTCAAAATCAGAAAAAAAATCACTTAGTCGTTATGGGGTATTGATTGTAGAAATGCATTTGAAATGCAACCTGTCGTCACATCTGCTATTCCGCCGTACAAGCAGCGTGCCGGTCTGGTCACGAAATATATGCGGCTCATACACACACAGAAGTGAATGCAAGGCATAGTTGGTCAACAGCCATACAGGTCACACTGAGGGTGGCCGTATGAACAACTTTACCACTGTTACAAATATGCGCCACACTGTGAACCCACACCAAACAAGAATGACAAACACATTTCGGGAGAACGTCCGCACCGTAACACAACATAAACACAACAGAAAAAAATACCCAGGTTACCCTTGCAGCACTAACTTATCCGGGACGCTACAATACACACCCCCGTTACCACCAAACCCCGCCCACCTCAACCCCCCCGAATTCGGAGGTCTCAAGGTTGGCAAGTATGAGTTATGTATATGTGATTTTTTGGTTTTGTTTTGTTTTTTATTTTTAATACATTTGCAAAATTAGAAAAAAATCACATTGTCATTATGGGGTATTGATTGTAAAAATGCATCCGTTCCATTTTGGAATAAGGTTGTAACATAACAAAATTTGGAAAAAGTGAAGCCCTGTGAATACTTTTTCAGAATGTGCTGTACTTAAGTGAACTGTTTCATTGTTTACTATTATGTAATTTGATCAGTTCTGTTTCCGTATGCCATTTGACCCCCTACTCTATTACTTTTACACTCTTCCTGCCCCCTGCTGTGGTCAATCTCGCCAAGTGATCTTCCTCTCCGCTTCCCTAACACCACACCTTCCTCACCACAGTGGTACCTTCGTTTGTAATCTGCTCCGAAAGGTCAGACCGAGCTTGATCTTAAAAAAGCCAAAAGCAGAGTCTATTAGTCGAACGCTCAGAGTTACGCAGTGCACTCAAACGTGTCATTGCGTGAACAACACACAGCTAGAATAAAAGGAGAGTTGTTCATCGTCTGTGTGGAGTCTATGAACTTATTAAATATGATTTCCCAGGCCTGAATCTGTAAAATAGAAATGTGCTTCTTTGGAGTTTACTTTGCTTAACAAGAAACAATTTGATGCATTTCAGATACCTCTTCATCAGTGTCATGATCTGTGGTCTAGATCATGTTTTGTTTCATTATATTCTGTTAGTTTTGGACTCATTTAGTTCCTGTTTGTGCACCTCCCTGAGTTTGTTTTGGTTGCCATGGTTGCTAATTATGTTCACCTGTCTCTGATTAGTGTTCGGCCGCTCACCTGCTCCCCAAGCACTAATCAGAGGCATTATGTAAGCCTGCCAATGCCAGTCAGTTGGCCCAACGTCATTGTTTCATGCTCTTTTCTCGACACAGTAAGTCTTGCTTATTTCTTGCGATTCCATAGTTAATGCGATTTGTTTCATGCCATAGTTTAGTGAGGTTTTCAAGTCCACAGTTTCATGTTTCGCGTCCTAAATTTTTTCCCTTAACTCAGGGGTCGGCAACCCAAAATGTTTAAAAATACACACAAAAAACGGTCTGGAGCCACAAAAAAATCAAAGCCTTATATAAGTTTTATAATGAAGGCAACACATGATGTAAGTGTCTATATTAGCTATATTAGCCTACTATCAAAGGCTGCCGCAAATCTCCGTTGACAGAAATGTTGTATTTTATTTTTCATTCTACACATTTTTGCAACATTGGAAAACATGAGTAAAATGGAGGCTTCTCGGAGGGTGTGAAAACTTGCACTCAGGGATTGACCAAATATGCCTGATTAGCTCTCCAGCAAATCAATGAAATCAACAAAGCTCACCTTTGTGCATTCACGCACAGCATAAAGCGTTTGGTGGACAAAATGAGACAAAGAAGGAGTGGCATGAAACTTTAAAACACTTTTCTGAGGCAACATCGTAAAAAGTTACAAACTACGATGAGTTCAAGGATCGCTACATTACACACATCAGTTGGCTTTGCATAACAGGTTGAAACAAAATGTCAGATAATGTCTCCTAATATGTGCTATGTTGGGGGTTCTTATACACACACCATAATAATATCTGTAAATTGAAGCACAGTACGCCTGACTATGGTTTCTGTAATGCTCCACGTGCCATCAAACAGTGCTGCTTTGGCTTGCCAAAATCGTACTAAAACATTTTGACACATTTTGGACGCGCTGTGTAATGTTTTCTATATTGTCAATAAAAAATGTACGTTTCGGGCTTACTTGCTAGCTTCATTTATCGAACAGGTGTCAACTGGTTTAAATGTAACTTAGATATTGGGTTTCACTATGTAAAAGCGCTTTGAGTCACTAGAGAAAAGCGCTATATAAATATAATTCAAAATTCACAACCTGTAGTCCACACATATCTCTTATGTGTGACTGCCATCCACTGGTCACACTTATCATTGCACCATATAACAAATAAAATTACTTCGAAGTCGGTAAGCACAACCAGAATTAACACGTGCATTAGGCGCACGGGGTTATAAAGCGCACTGTCGATTTTGGAGAAAATTAAGAAAATTAAGAAAAAGTCGAAAAATACGGTAGTTTGTTAGGCGCAATTCTGAAAAAAAGCGGGGCTTTGGAAAAACTAGGTACCACTGTATTTCCCTCATACTGGTCGTCCTCGTTCCCTGTTCCTTTAAGCTCAAGGTGCAGATACATGTTCCCAACAATTTTGTATCCAACTTCACCTAAGGGTGTATTGGATTTAGTCCATGGGTCAGCAACCCGCGGCTTTAGAGCAGCATGCAGCTCTTTAGCGCCTTCCTAGTGGCTCCCTGGACCTCTTTCAGAGATGTGTGAAAATGGAAAAAGATGAAGAAAAAATTCATGTTTTGTTTTAATATATTTTCTGTAGGAGAACAAACATGACACAAACCTCCCTAATTGTTAGAAATCCCACTGTTTATATTATACATGCTTCACTGATGAGCGTATTTGGATAGCATTGTTTCGTCCTACTAATGTCAGCGATCCTTGAACTCATCGTAGTTTGTAACTTTTTCCGATGCCGCCACAGAAAAGTTTCTTAAAGTTTCATGCCACTCCTTCTTTGTCTCATTTTGTCCACCAAACGTTTTATGCTGTGCGTGAATGCACAAAAGTGAGCTTTGTTGATTTCATTGAGTGCTAATCAGGCATATTTGGTCAATTCCTGACTGCAAGTTATCTCACCCTCTGAGACGCCTCCATTTTACTTATGTTTTTCCAATGTTGCAAAAATGTGTAGAATAAAAAATAAAATACAACATTTCTGTCAACGGAGATTTGAGGCAGCCTTTGATAGTAGGCTAATATAGCTAATATAGACATCATGTGTTGCCTTCATTATAAGACTTATATAAGGCTTTGATTTTTTTTGTGTATTTTTGGTCCAACATGGCTCTTTCAAAATTTTGGGTTGCCGACCCCTGATTTAGTCAAACAAAATTCCTTTTGACTTTTATATCCATATCCTGGACTTTTTCTTCTGTGTGTGTGTGTGTGTTTTATTTTTTTTCTATTTATTTTACCCACTTGGTGTCCTGCTGTGTATTTATTTGATTTAGTTAGAACGGCAATTGCACAAACCAATTGTGATAGTTTAATTTCCCGTGTTCAAAGTGTAATTGTACAGAATCGCTGGGGTACCTCACGCACTTAAGATGTGAATAGTATTTTTATAAAAAAAAAAACACTGAAATAGCGGCCAACAATGGGGAAAATTGTAAATATGGAGGTTCTGCTTTGGATTTATATTCTCTATTTTCCTCCTGCTTATGTCTGCTGTACACATTCACACACACACACAAAATTGTCGTACATTTGCTTCGTGCGAGCGCACCTTTTAACAAATGGAGGTTTGGATTCAACAGGTGTAAAAAAAACGTAATGCCTGCCATGGTGTGATGTTGGTTCCTTTGCAGTGGCTTGGGGGGTTTCGTGTCTAAACTTATTCTCTCCGCTCCTTTTCTACCGAAAGAGTTTCTGAGCCAAGGCCGACATTTTCCTCTTTTGATTGGCCCCGGGACAATCCGTTTTCTCTTCTGCATGCGTCTACAGGGGACGAGTCAAGTGAGGCCTTTGCCACCAGCTTTGTCGCCTGTATTCTCTCTTGTGTTCTTTGCAGACCATACCCAAAGCTTTGTACCATACAAGTACTGTTCCTCATGTTTGTTACACGAATCTCTCAAAAGTATATTTTTAATTTAATATAAATAAAGATGGATTCTGTAAATGTTGTGGAGGCTTGTGCATATGTCTTGTTTTGTCGTAAAACAGGGGTCTCAATCTCGATTTACCTAGGGGCCACTGGATGCAGAAACTGGGTGAGGCCAGGGCCGCAGGAAAAGATTTCTAAAAAAAAATCTAACAAGCACTTTTTACTGAAATCCCCTTTGACTGGCTTTCCCGCCCTAAAGACATACTTGCCAACTCCCGCAATCTTTCCGGGAAACATTCGGATATCAGCACCCCTCCCGATAATCTCTCGGGGCAATCATTCTCCCAGTTTTCACCCGGACAACAGTATTTAGAGCGTGCCGTGATGGCACTGCCTTTAGCGTCCTCTACAACCTGCCGTCTTGTCCGCTTTTCCACCATGCAAATCGTGTGCCGGACCAGTCACATATTGCATGAGGCTTCTCCAGACACGTGGAAGAAACTGCAAGACATACTTAATCAACAGCCATGCAGGTCACACAGAGGGTGGCCATATAAACAACTTTGTCACTGTTACAAATATGTGCCACACTGTGAACCCACACCAAACAAGAATGACAAACTCATTTTGGGAGAACCTCCGCACCGTAAAATAACATGCGATGAAAAGAGATGACTTTTAGCCATAAGTGGTGCTGGGCTAAAATGTCCGCTCCGACCAATAACGTCACAAGCACGCGTCAACTTAAACGTCATCATTCTGCGACGTTTTCAACAGGATACCTCGCAGGAAATTTAAAATTGCAATTTAGTAAACTAAAAGGGCCGTATTGGCATGTGTTGCAATGTTAATATTTCATCATTGATTTATAAACTATCAGACTGCGTGGTCGGTAGTAGTGGGTTTCAGTAGGCCTTTGATACTCGCGGGCCACACCATCACTAAATTTTCATATTAAAGGGGAACATTATCACCAGACCTATGTAAGCGTCAATATATACCTGGACGGTGCAGAAAAAAGACCATATATTTTTTTAACCGATTTCCGAACTCTAAATGGGTGAATTTTGGTGTATTAAACGCCTTTCTGTTTATCGCTCTGGAGGCGATGACTTCAGAATGTGACGTCGCCGAGGTAACACACCCGCCATTTTCATTTTCAACACATTGTAAACATTGGGTCTCAGCTCTGTTATTTTTTGTTTTTTCTACTATTTTTTGGAACCTTGGAGACATCATGCCTCGTCGGTGTGTTGTCGGAGGGTGTAACAACACTAACAGGGAGGGATTCAAGTTGCACCACTGGCCAGAAGATGTGAAAGTGTCTGCCGCCAGACCCCCATTGAATGTGCCAAAGTGTCTCCACATTTTACCGGCGATGACAGACATGGCACAGAGATGTATGGATAACCTGCAGATGCATTTGTAACGATAAAGTCGACAAAATCACAAAGGTGAGTTATGTTGATGTTGACTTATGTGCTAATCAGACATATTTGGTCGCGGCGTGCCTGTCAACTAATCGATGCTAACATGCTATGCTAATCGATGCTAACATGCTATTTACCGGCGGTGCTAAAGCAGACATGGCACAGAGATGTATGGATAACCTGCAGAGGCATTTGCAACTATAAAGTCAACGAAATCACAAAGGTGAGTTTTTTTGATGTTGACTGCCAACTAATCGATGCTAACATGCTATGCTAATCGATGCTAACATGCTATTTACCGGCGGTGCTAAAGCAGACATGGCACAGAGATGTATGGATAACCTGCAGAGGCATTTGCAACTATAAAGTCAACGAAATCACAAAGGTGAGTTTTTTTGATGTTGACTGCCAGCTAATCGATGCTAACATGCTATGCTAATCGATGCTAACATGCTATTTACTGGTTGTGCTAAAGCAGACATGGCACAGAGATGTATGGATAACCTACAGATGCATTTGCAACTATATTACGTTTCCTTCCACCCACATTTAATGCGAAAAAAACACTTACCAATCGAAGGATTTAAGTTGCTCCAGTGTCACAAGATGCGAAAGTCCTGATCGTTTGGTCCGCACATTTTACCGGCGATGCTAACACAGCTATTCGGCCATGCTATGGCTATGAGTAGCGTCAATAGCTATTTTCTCAATAGCTTCAGTTTCTTCTTCAATACTTTCATACTCCAACCATCCGTTTCAATACATGCGTAATCTGTTGAATCGCTTAAGCCGCTGAAATCCGAGTCTGAATCCGAGCTAATGTCGCTATATCTTGCTGTGGTATTCGCCGCCGTTTGTTTACATTGGCAGCACTGTATGACGTCACAGGGAAATGGATAGTCGCATCGCAAATAGCGAAAATCAAGCACTTTAAAGCTTAATTTAGGGATATTCCGAGACCGGTAAAATTTTGAAAAAAACTTCAAAAAATACAACAAGCCACTGGGAACTGATTTTTATTGTTTTTAACCCTTTTGAAATCGTGATAATGTTGCCCTTTAAGGTCCGGGCTGCAAAACAACGTCCCCACGTGTTTGAGACCCCTGTCGTAAAAGAACCCCCCCGCTCCAGGGATCCTACCGATGCCGCAGTTTCCTTCGCTTTACACGCCGCCCCGCTGACTTCAAACAGAGCAGAAAATGAAAGTTTGCTCTCACGCGAATCGCTTTAATAATCAAATTTAACAGATGGTGTCTTTAATTAAGTGCATCTCAAATCACGCCGTGTTTATTCTGACCTGACTCGGTGGGATGCAGAAGTTTCGCTCGGGGCAAGATGCCACACTCTGCCTGCTCAAAAAGACTTGCCGATGAAGACCGATTGCATGAAAAGGCGGCTCCCGGAAAGCTGATGTGAGGATACAACACGTTGCTCACGTTTTTTCCCCCCTCGCTGAATCCACTGTTTATCCAAGAGCTGCTTATGTAAACAGGACTGGGCAACATTGTTTTGCAATGCAGTACTACGTTGCAGGCTTTCATTCCAGTCATAAATTATCCACAACTGTCCAATGGCTGAATATGAGCCCTCTGAAGTCACTGTTATTAATACTAATAAGGCAGCAGCGTGCTTTAAGTAAACACTGTTTATGAACAGAAATCTTTTTCCTCTTCATCCTCTATCCACTCCTTTCCCCTCGCCGGCGCGCCGAGATTCAATTAGCAGGCACGTCCAATTCCTCTGTCGTAGTTTCGAAAGAAGCTCTTCTCCGCGCTTTTTGCTCACTTATAACTCCTTATTCAAAATCCATATTAAGCCTGACAGTTTTAATCACCATCACAAAGTTTCGCATTGGGCCGAAGGAAGCCAAGCATTTCCTAGTTTATGATCGCCTTCTAAAGATCTGGAGTATAAAGCATTCTTCCAAACAGGACGTCAATGCCCATTCCAGACCGGTGTTACCCGAAAACTCTTAAAGGAGGTTCAATTTGGTCTTTGGGGGTTTAAATCACCACTGTGACAAAAAAACATTTCTCATTTACGGCGACACTATATTGCCAAAAGTATTTGACCTCCTGCCTTGACTCACATACAGTGGGGCAAAAAAGTATTTAGTCAGCCACCGATTGTGCAAGTTCTCCCACTTAAAATGACGACAGAGGTCGGTAATTATCATCATAGGTACACTTCAACTGTGAGAGACAGAATGTGAAAAAAAAATCCAGGAATTCACATTGTAGGAATTTTAAATAATGTATTCGTAAATTGTGGTGGAAAATAAGTATTTGGTCAACCATTCAAATCTCTCACTGTTGGAAGGAGGTTTTGGCTCAACACTCAAAAGTACTACAAAAATCAAAAACTCGCACAAAGGCAGAACTATAGACATGAAACAAAACTTGCAAACTATGGCATGAATAATGAAAACGTGCTTGAAACGAGAAAAGAGCATGAAAAAGAGCAGCATGGATCATCAGCATGAATAACAAGGGCATATAGAGGGTGATGTCGCCAGCTGACTGCCTGGCAACTGCAGGCTTAAATAGTGATGTGGTAATTGACAACAAGTGCATGAGTCCAAATCAATCAGATGCGTGATATGAGGACAGGTGAAAACTAATGGGTTGTCATGGAAACAAAACAGGGAGTGAAAAAACAGGAACTGACAAAATCCAAAAACCAAACACTATATAGCCAAACTAAACATGATCACCAGGACATGACAATTTCAACATTTCTGTCAAAGAAGATTTGCTTCAGTCTTTTGGTAGTAGGCTATTATAGCCAACATAGACACTTACGTCATGTGTTGTCTTCATTATACTGTGGGGGAAAAAAGTATTTAGTCAGCCACCGATTGTGCAAGTTCTCCCACTTAAAATGATGACAGAGGTCTGTAATTTTCATCATAGGTACACTTCAACTGTGAGAGACAGAATGTGAAAAAAAAATCAGGAATTTTAAAGAATTTATTTGTAAATTATGGTGGAAAATAAGTATTTGGTCAACCATTTAAAGCTCTCACTGATGGAAGGAGGTTTTGGCTCAAAATCTCACGATACATGGCCCCATTCATTCTTTTCTTAACACGGATCAATCGTCCTGTCCCCTCAGCAGAAAAACCGCCCCAAAGCATGATGTTTCCACCCCCATGCTTCACAGTAGGTTTGGTGTTCTTGGGATGCAACTCAGTATTCTTCTTCCTCCAAACACGACGAGTTGAGTTTATACCAAAAAGTTCTATTTTGGTTTCATCTGACCACATGACATTCTCCCAATCCTCTGCTGTATCATCCATGTATCCATTTTGGTATAAACTCAACTCGTCGTGTTTGGAGGAAGAAGAATACTGAGTTGCATCCCAAGAACACCATACCTACTGTGAAGCATGGGGTGGAAACATCATGCTTTGGGGCTGTTTTTCTGCTAAGGGGACAGGACGATTAATCCGAATGAATGGGGCCATGTATCGTGAGATTTTGAGCCAAAACATCCTTCCATCAGTGAGAGCTTTGAATGGTTGACCAAATACTTATTTTCCACTATAATTTACAAATAAATTATTTAAAATTCCTACAATGTGAATTCCTGGATTTTTTTGTTCCCATTCTGTCTCTCACAGTTGAAGTGTACCTATGATGAAAATTGCCCCACAGTATGAACTTGAAGTGCTATCCCATCCTTAACCCATGGGGTTCCACATGATGTCGGTCCACTTTTTGCTGAAGCTATTACAGCTTCAACTCTTCTGGGAAAGCTGTCCACAAGGTTGCGGACCATTCTTCCAAAAAGGCATTGGTGAGGTCACACACTGATGTTGGTCGAGAATACTCGGCTCTCAGTCTCTGTTCTAATTCATCCTAAAGGTGTTCTATAGGTGTCAGGTTCAAACACTGATGACATCTATTAAACAAGACGAAAGGCAAGGAATCAAACAGAGACAGAATTACATTTGGACTCAATCTTGAGGAGAGACATGGCCCCTGTACTGTCTGTACAGTTCCTTCACCACGCTCTGACGAAAACATTTACGTCTCTTCTTTTATTTAGATATTCAATGTTTACGCAACAACACATGTTTTCGGGCACATTGAACACAAAAGAAGAAGATGGCTTGGACTTGTCCTGGATTCAGCTTCGGCAGGTGTTTGAGGACAATAGATAAACCCTCCCGTGCCGTTCCAACGTACACAGCAGAATCTTCCAAGACCTTGCTTGGTCGAACAAGGACAGCTCTCATCTGTTCAATGGAAACTCAGAGAGCGGAAAGTTTTTTGATCATTTACACACAATTTTTCTAACAATCGGGTTCAGGTCAAGTCCACACCAGACTTTGTCATTCATGTCTTTATGGACCTTGCTTTGTGCACTGGTGCACAGTCATGTTGGAAACGGAAAGGGCCCGCTCCAAACTGTTCCCACAAGGTTGGGCACATGGAATTGTCCAAAGTGTTTTGGTATCCGGGAGCTTTCAAAGTTCCTTTCACTGGAACTAAGGGGCCAAGCCCAACTCCTGAAATACAACCCCACACCAAATTTCACACTCGGCACAATGGAGTCTGAAATATACCGTTCTCCTGGCAACCTCCAAACCAAAACTCGTCCATCAGATCGCCAGATGGAAAAACGTGATTCATCACTCCAGAATACGCATCTCCACTGATCTAGAGTCTAGTGGCGATGTCCTTTACACCACTGCATCCCACGCTTTGCATTGGATTTGGTGATGTATGGCTTAGATGCAGCTGCAAGGCCATGGAAAACCATTCCATGAAGCTCCCTGCGTACTGTTCGTGGGCTAATTGGAAGGTTACATGAAGTTTGGAGCTCTATAGCAACAGAAAGTCAGCAACCTCTTTGCACCATGCGCTTCAGCATCTGCTGACCCCTCTTTATCACTTTATGTGGCCTACCACGTTGTGGCTGAGTTGCTGTTGTTCCCAAACTCTTCCATTTTCTTATATCAGTAGACTTTGGAATATTAAGGAGCGAGTAAATTTCAGGACCGGATTTGTTGCACAGGTGGCATCCTATGACAGTTCCACGCTGGAAATCACTGAGTTTCCATGCCTAAGTGCTTACATTTTATACACCTGTGGTGATTAGGACACCTGATTCTGATCATTTGGACGGGTCGCCAAATACTTTTGGCAATATGGGGTATTTTCAAATATTCCCCTGTGTTTCCACAAAAACAAAACTATCTGAATAAAAAGGTTCCTTTCAGGGCTGCAATAATTCAGGGGCCACTTGGAACTTTTGAATGAACTCTTTTTGGACGTAATTGCAGAAGAATAAATGTTTTGATGGTGTCTGCGGACAAAACTAAAACAAGCTGCCGGATTTGAATGTACAAAAATCTGTGAAAAGCAAAAATATCCCCTCTCATGCTGACAACACTGGCACTAATTTCTTTAGTTAGTTCTGGAACTAAAAAGTATGTCTGCAGGTAAAATTCCCTCCAGAATAGATACAGTCATGATTTTAGGTTTGTTTTCGAACAAGTTTCAGCACATTTTGGAACGTCCCCTTTGAACTCCAAAATTCCGGCCTGCCTGAATCAGCCTGCTGACGTCCCCTACAGAAGACTGGAGGCAATTTAATATTGTGTAGTAAGGGCTAGATGTGCTAAGATCCAAATACCACACGCTAAACAAACAGCGTGTGCAAATTATAAAATCTCCTTTCTACTGGATGCGTAACGGCAGCAGAACGGCGCCGCCACGGCCGATCCCCACAACCCCTTTGTTGTGGCTCCGCAAAGTAGCGCAGAGTTTGCATGATCACGTGATTTAAAAGAAGTTATCATAAAGCGTAACACAAATGTTTTATTCTGTCCTTCCAGAAGAGCAGACGCAAATAAACTCAGTCTTGCCATTTCAGATGCGTAAACGGCAGCTGAACGTCCCAAGTTTTGCCGTCCAGCAACCAGGCGACGGTACTGACTTGACTCGACTCACGGAAAAGACGACGGCCTTGCAGAACACCACATCCCTGGTGAGCAATGTACACACACACACACACACACACACGAACACACAATTTAAATTTCATTCAGCTCCTGCTAACCGTGCTTCCCTGGTCCCTCGTATCAGCTGGTATTTGACACAGGTCCCAACATAGCTGCCCGGTATATGCCTGTATATGATTCTTTAATCCTAACACTCCAGAATCAGCATGTCCTCATCTATTTGTGTCAACGAGGCGGAAATTACATCGGAAAACCTTTGACAAGCAGACTTCAAGTCCGTCCCCGCCCATTTTTTGTATTTTAATTACTACAAGAAAAAAATATCTCACCGGATATGCTTTGTTTATTTACACATGATACCACGCCACGTGCTTCATCAGCATTTAAATCAACTAAATGTTTACCCCTATAATTGAAACAATATCATAGAATACAATAGAATAGAAAGTACTGTAAACACTGAAAACACTTAGTTATTTTTTACATGTGAATAATATAAATACAGTCTATTATACGGCATTATTCACAAGTGAATAATAGAAATATAGTATATAATATGGCATTATTCACATGTGAATAATTGAAATACAGTCTATTATACGGCATCATTCACATGTGGATAATATAAATACACTATTATACGGCATTATTCACCTGTGTATAATATAAATAACAGTTTATAATACGGCATTATTCACGTGAATAATAGAAATATAGCATATAATACGGTATTATTCACATGCGAATAATTAAAATACAGTCTATTATACGGCATTATTCACATGTGAATAATATAAATACAGTTTATAATACGGCATTATTCACGTGAATAATAGAAATATAGTCTAATCTACGGCATTATTCACATGTGAATTAATAGAAATATAGTATATAATACGGTATTATTCACATACAAATAATTAAAATACAGTCTATTATACGGCATTATTCACATGTGGATGATATAAACACAGTCTATTATATGGCATTATTCGCATGTGAATAATATAAATAGAGTCTATTACGGAATTATTCACATGTGAATAATATAAATATAGTCTATTTTACGGCATTATTCACACGTGAATAATATAAATACAGTCTATTGTACGGAATTTTTCGCATGTGAATAATATAAATACAGTCTATTACGGAATTATTCACATGTGAATATTATAAATACAGTCTATTATACGGCATTATTCACATGTGAATAATATAAATTCAGTCTATTATATGGCATTATTCACATATGAATAATATAAATACAGTATATTATATGGCATTATTCACAAGTGAATAATATAAATGCAGTCTATTATACGGCATTATTCACATGTGAATAATATAAATACAGTCAATTATACGGCATTATTCACATGTGAATAATATAAATGCAGTCTATTATACGGCATTATTCACATGTGAATAATATAAATATAGTCTATTATACAGCATTATTTGCATGTGAATAATATAAATACAGTCTAGTACGGAATTATTCACATGTGAATAATATAAATATAGTCTATTTTACGGCATTATTCACACGTGAATAATATAAATAAAGTCTACTATATGTCATTATTTACATTTGAATAATATAAATGCAGTCTATTATACGGCATTATTCACATGTGAATAATATAAATACAGTCTATTATACAGCATTATTCACATGTGAATAATATGAATACAGTCTATTATACAGCATTATTCACATGTGAATAATATGAATACAGTCTATTATACAGCATTATTCACATGTGAATAATATGAATACAGTCTATTATACAGCATTATTTACAAGTGAATAATATAAATACAGTCTATACTACGGCATTATTCAAATGTGAATAATAGAAATACAGTATATAATATGGCATTATTCACATGTGAATAATAGAAATACAGTCTATTTTACAGCATTATTCACATATGAATAAACTAAACACAGTATGTTATACGGCATTATTCACATGTGAATAATGTAAATATAGTCTATTTTACAGCATTATTCACACGTGAATAATATAAATACAGTCTTATACGGCATTATTCACATGTGAATAATATAAATGCAGTCTATTATACGGCATTATTCACATGTGAATAATATAAATGCAGTCTATTATACGGCATTATTGACATGTGAATAATATAAATGCAGTCTATTATACGGCATTATTCACATGTGAATAATATAAATACAGTCTATTATACGGCATTATTCACATGTGAAAAATATAAATACAGTATATTATATGGAATTATTCATAAGTGAATACTATAAATACAGTCCATTATACAGCATTATTCACATGTGAATAATATAAATACAGTCTATTATACGGCATTATTCACATGTGAATACTATAAATATAGTCTATTTTACGGCATTATTCACATGTGAATAATATAAATATAGTCTATTTTACGGCATTATTCACATGTGAATAATAGAACTGCAGTCTATTATATGGCATTATTCACACGTGAATAATATAAATACAGTCTATAATAAGGCATTATTCAAATGTGAATAGTATAAATGCAGTCTATTATACAGCATTATTCACATGTGACTAATATATACATACAGTCTATTATACAGCATTATTCACATGTGAACGATATAAATGCAGTCTATTATATGGCATTATTCACATGTGAATGTGAATAATGCCATATAATAGACTGCATTTATATCGTTCACATGTGAATAATAAATACAGTCTATGTAATAAGGCATTATTCAAATGTGAATAATATAAATGCATTCTATTATACAGCATTATTCACATGTGACTAATATATATATACAGTCTATTATACAGCATTATTCACATGAGAATAATATATTTGTCGTCCCATGTTGCATTTTGGGAGTCTGAGCCTTCCACTGAACATGCTCCTTCTCTCCGCCAGGTCCGAGTGTAGTGGGTGGAGGTGTACATTTATGTATATGTTCTTTGACTCATTGTGTCCGCATGGACATATATCTGCTCTATATGGAATTATGCTAATGTTATATCATTGATCTCAAATAATATATTGCTTATTTTAACTTATGAGTTATCACTGGGTTTCCCCATGTGTCCTATAATATGCAGTTCAGTTAATCTCGGAACTATTATCCAGAACTCATAATACAGTAAAAGATATGAGGCATAAATCACTTTTATCTCCCATCGTACCGTCTGCGCTGCTTATCAGTGCATAATTTAAGTCTTATCTTGGGCACCAAGTTAAAACAAAACATATATTAAGCATCACAGGATGAAAATAATTAATATGCAGACAGAATTCTATTATTCTTTTTTAGATGTCTTCATTTAATGTGTGACACGTGGTCCTTTAACTCAGGATGACACTTACCCCTTCTCTAAAATAATATAAACATATTGTTTAGAGATGTCCGATAAGGGGGAGGGGTAGGGAGTAGTGGGGGTGTATATTATAGTGTCCCGGAAGAGTTAGTGCTGCAAGGGGTTCCAGGTATTTCTTCTGTTGTGTTTATGTTGTGTTACGGTGCAGATGTTCTCCCGAAATGTGTTTTGTCATTCTTGTTTGGTGTGGCTTCACAGTGTGGCGCATATTTGTAACAGTTTTAAAGTTGTTTATGCGGCCACCCTCAGTGTGACCTGTCTGGCTGTTGACCAAGTTTGCTTTGCATTCACTCATAAAAAAAAAAAAAAAGTTTACGTCTCCTTTTTTATTTAGATATTCATGTTTTCGGTCACATTGAACACAAAAGAAGAAGATGGCTCGGGCTTGTCCTGGATTCAGCGTCGGCATGTGTTTGAGGACAATAGATAACCCCTCCCGTGTCATTCCAACGTAACCAGCGGAATCTTCCAAGACCTTGCTTGGTCAAACAAGGACAGCTCTCATATGTTCAATGGAAACTCAGAGAGCGGAAAGTTTTTTGATCATTTACACACAATTTTTCCAACAATCGATTTCAGGTCAAGACTCTGTGCAGGCCAGTCAAGTTCATCCACACCAGACTCTGTCATTCATGTCTTTATGGACCATGCTTTGTGCACTGGTGCACAGTCATGTTGGAAACGGAAGGGGCCCGCTCCAAACTGTTCCCACAAGGTTGGGCGCATGGAATTGTCCAAAGTGTTTTGGTATCCGGGAGCTTTCAAAGTTCCTTTCACTGGTACTAAGGGGGCCACCCTCAGTGTGACCTGTCTGGCTGTTGACCAAGTATACTTTGCATTCACTCATATGCGTGACAAGTCGTAGTTATGTGTGTGGGCTGGCACGCAAAGGCAGTACCTTTAAGGTTTTTTTTGCGCGTTGTTCTTCTCCCTACAACCATTTACACAGCGGCGTTTCAAAAAGTCATGCATTTTACTTTATTCAAAACCGATACCGATAATTAAAGAACCGATACCGATCATTTCCGATATTACATTTTAAAGCAAGAGGATATTATCGGACATCTCTAATATTGTAGTGCCTTTTCAACACTGTTCAATTTTCAACTTCAATAATCCATTTAAAGAAAGAAGACAATGCCATCAAAGTGGTGTGTATTGTGTATCGGGATGGGTACAGGATTTTGGATTTTTACTTCAACAATTGACTTTTGTCGATACTGAAAACGGTACCGTATTTCAAAACCTGGGTTGTATGTTATGTCACATCTGATTGCAGAACTGACTCTATTTTGCATTTTCCCATGCAAAAAAGCAAGCACACCTGATAGAAGGCATCTGATAGTAAGGCTCCACTTTTAAAGAAGTTAGCTCGATGCTAATTGATATTGGCTATGCCATGTACATGCTACTGATTAGCATTAGCCATTTTACATTGGGGATTTCAACACCTTCGAATCTGGATTTCCAAACTACAATGCTCCTTAGATAAAAGAGCAAGTGTGTACTAAGTACAATACTTAAAAGGAATCAAATCATCTACTATGATTCAAATATCAAGTGCACATATTATTCATGGGTGTGTTGCATGTGATTTACCAAAACTGTGTGCACAATTGATAACCTATTTAAATGAGTTTTTTTGCGTTGTACTATCACTATGTTGCTGTGCCCGATGAGACACTCCTTTCCCTCCACTTTCAAATTCTCCAAAACAGATGCCTCGGAACAGTTTCAGTCTGGATAAATCACATTGCTAAAAAAATATATTTGCATCTTCTCCTCGCAGTATTGTGGGTGTTTTTATAGTCAGCATTTATTGTGCATATACATGAAAACAGATACACTAAAACAGGGGTCACCAGGTAGCCCGTAAGGACCAGATGAGTCGCCCGCTGGCCTGTTCTAAAAATAGCTCAAATAGCAGCACTTACCAGTGAGCTGCTTCTTTTTTTTTACATTTTATTTATTTACTAGCAAGCTGGTCTCGCTTTGTTTGACATTTTTAATTCTAAGAGAGACAAAACTCAAAAAGAATTTGAAAATCCAAGAAAATATCTTAAAGACCTGGTCTTCCCTTGTTTAAATATTATTATTTACTTTGCTTCTCATAACGTTCAGAAAGACAATTTTAGAGAAAAAATACAACCTTAAAAATGATTTTAGGATTTTTAAACAAATATACCTTTTTACGTTTTCAATTCCTTCCTCTTCTTTCTTGACAATTTGAATCAATGTTCAAGTATTATTTTTTTCTTATTGTACGGAATAATAAATACATTTTAATTTAATTCTTCATTTTAGCTTCTGTTTTTTTCGACAAAGAATATTTGTGAAATATTTCTTCAAATTTATTATGATTAAAATTAAAAAAAAATATTCTGGCAAATATAGAAATGCTGTATAATCAAATTTAAATCTTATTTCAAAGTCTTTTGAATTTCTTTTAAGATGTTTGTTCAGGAAAATCTAGAAGAAATAATGATTTGTCTTTGTTACAGTAGAAATATAGCTTGGTCCAATTTGTTATATATTTTAACAAAGTGCAGATTGGATTTTAAGCTATTTAAAACATTTCCTCAAAATTGTAAAAATAATCTCAATCAGGAAAAATTACTAATTATGTTCCATAATTTTTTCTAAAAGATTCGAGTTAGCTAGTTTTTCCTCTTCATTTTTTTCGGTTGAATTTTGAATTATAAAAAATTGAAGTTTCAAAATTGAATTTTAATTGTTTTGTGTTTTCTGCTCTTTTAAATCGTTCTATTTAAATTGTTTTTTCATCATTTATTCTCTCCAAAAAAAACTTTACGTGAAAAGGAAAAAACAATGTACGACGGAATGACAGACAGAAATACCAATTTTTTTTATACATATAGATTTATTTATTAAAGGTAAATTGAGCAAATTGGCTATTTCTGGCAAATTGGCTATTTCTGGCAATTTATTTAAGTGTGTATCAAACTGGTAGCCCTTCGCATTAATCAGTACCCAAGAAGTAGCTCTTGGTTTCAAAAAGGTTGGTGACCCCTGCACTAAATCAATCAATCAATCAATCAATGTTTGCTTATACAGCCCTAAATCACAAGTGTCTCAAGGGCTGCACAAGCCACAACGACATCCTCGGTTCAGAGCCCACAAAAGGGCAAGGAAAAACTCACAACCCAGTGGGATGTCAATATGAATGACTATGAGAAACCTTGGAGAGGACCGCAGATGTGGATGGATTTGGCACTCCCTGTTTTACTCTTTTGAGGGACGCAATACTGTGATGAGGTGGCGACTTGTCCAGGGTGTACACAGCCTTCCGCCGGAATGCAGCTGAGATAGGCTCCAGCACCCCCCGCGAACCCAAAAGGGACAAGCGGTAGAAAATGGATGGATGGTTGGATGGGACGCAATACTCTGCGTACAGAATACGTCTTTCAGTACAGGCAAACCTTTCGTAGATCAGGCCCTTTTGTCGGGCTCAACAAAAGACAAGACTGGCACGTTCAACTTAATAGCAAAGACTACTTCCTGACTACGGCAATACAGCTTGGACAAACTGAAATGAATGCATACTTACAGATGAGATTCAAAAGTGTAAAAAAAACAAGATACACCAACTGGACAGCAGTTATTATCAATCAAGTGTTAAAATATTAAAAATATATTGTGAACAGCTTCCTGCCGTCATCGTGCGGGTTGCATGGATCATCAAGGAAGGGCATTGCTTTTGCAGGTTTGACTCTTGTCAATTTTTCAATAAGGTTCAATCGAGGTCGAGTCACTTTTCAGCTCCTCCTCCGCTGCTCGCTCCTGTCTTCTTTTCAGTCGGCCGCGTCTTAATCGCAGTGTTTGGCTCGCTCTCAGTCGTTTTCACTCGTCTGGCACTGCTGCATCTGCTGCGGACACTCCAACTCCTTCTCTCCTTTTATACAGCGTCAGGAGAAATGTTAATTGTGTCTCGGTGTGTGACCCACGCACCTGAATAAGATTGTGGCGACGTCGCTCCCAGCAAGCCCCGCCTCTTCGCTCCGCCGCATCCTCCGCCATCTTGGGCAGGGCGGCGTGCCCGTCGGCTCCGCCTCTCCACATATATATTCTATTATTAAACAAATTAACATTTATTATCACATGAACACACAAAAAGATACAGAAAATTGGTACTTTTGAGTACCCGTACCCATTCTCAGATACCGCGAATTGGTACCATATCTGTTTGAATGTTAAAGGTACCCATATCTAATTGCGTAGGCAATAAACATGAGACCTTCAAGTGGTGTGACACTTAATGACGGCTTCTGAGGAGTCTCAGTCGACACTCCTCGGACGCATCCTCGCTCATCCATGCGGACTGGACACTGGCCAGCCTGGACAGTGGGCGGCCGAGGGTTGAGTCTGCTCTCTTGGTTGCTTTGTTGGGTCTGCTCCTGTTCATGGTCATGCTCCCCCTACCCAGCAGACAATGGCGTGGAAGACCGCAGAGGTCATCACAGTGTATACGTTTTGTATATATGTTTTTGTTCTTTTTGTTGTTGTTTTACTTTTGTAGCTGTATGTAGAAATGGCTGGTTGCATCAGATCTGGTATTTAGTTGTCTTTAATGTCCTTTATGTTCATTGATGTTTGATGTTTCCCTCTTACACACATGCTTATGTGTGGTATGGCTTTGACGTTTTTGTCCCCTTGGCCTCAGTCTGGACCCCCTCTCCAGGGGCCCAGGTGTAGACTGATTTTTTTTCTCATCCCCCCCACACCTCCTTTTCAGCGTTTACCTGTTCCTCACCTTTTTTTGTAAGGGTCGCGGAAGTTGATTTGTGATGTTTGCCTCTTACACACATGCTTATGTGTGGTATGGCTTTGACGTTTTTTCCCCTTAGCCTCAGTCTGGACCCCCTCTCCAGGGGCCCAGGTGTAGACTGATTTTTTTTCTCATCCCCCTCACCTCCTTTTCAGCGTTTACCTGTTTCTCACCTTTTTTTGTAAGGCTCGCGGAAGTTGATTTGTGATGTTTGCCTCTTACACACATGCTTATGTGTGCTATGGCTTTGACGTTTTTTCCCCTTAGCCTCAGTCTGGACCCCCTCTCCAGGGGCCCAGGTGTAGACTGATTTTTTTTTCTCATACCCCCCACACCTCCTTTTCAGCATTTACCTGTTTCTCACCTTTTTTTGTAAGGGTCGCGGAAGTTGATTTGTGATGTTTGCCTCTTACACACATACTTATGTGTGCTATGGCTTTGACGTTTTTTCCCCTTAGCCTCAGTCTGGACCCCCTCTCCAGGGGCCCAGGTTTAGACATTTATTTTTTTTTTCTCATCACCCCACCTCCACCCCGCCTTTTTGTCCTACTAATTTTGGCGGTCTTTGAACTCACCGTGGTTTGTTTACATGTACAACTTTCTCCGACTTCCTAGGACGTGTTTTATGCCACTTCTTTTTCTGTCTCATTTTGTCAACCAGACTTTTAATGTTTTGCGTGAATACACAAAGGTGAGTTTTGTTGCTTTTATTGACTTGTGTGGAATGCTGATCGGGCATATTTGGTCCCTGCATGACTGCAAGCTAATCGATGCTAACATGCTATTTAAGCTAGCTATATGTACACATTGCATCATTATGCCTCATTTGTAGCTATATTTGAGCTCATTTAATTTCATTTAAGTCCTTTTAATTGAATTTATATCTCATGACACACTATCTGTATGTAATATGGTTTTTAAAGGCCTACTGAAACCCACTACTACCGACCACACAGTCTGATAGTTTATATATCAATGATGAAATATTAACATTGCAACACATGCCAATACAGCCGGTTTAGTTTACTAAATTGAAATTTCAAATTTCGCGCGAAATATCCTGTTGAAAATGTCGCGTTATGATGACGCCTATAATGACGCGTGACGTCACGGATTGTAGCGGACATTTTGATCCAGCACCGATCCCAGCTGTAAGTCATTTGCTTTAATCGCATAATTACACAGTATTCTGGACAGCTGTGTTGCTGAATCTTTTGCAATTTGTTCAATTAATAATGGAGACGTCAAAGAAGAAAGATGTAGGTGGGAAGCGGTGTATTGCGGCCGCCTTTAGCAACACAAACACAGCCAGTGTTTCCTTGTTTACATTCCCCAAAGCTGACGGTGAAGCTTTACTATGGAACAGAGCGGTCAAGCGAACATGGTTCCCTACCACATGTCAACCGGCAGGTTTCGGTGAGAAAATGGTGGTAATAAGTTGGCTCTTACCGTAGTCATGAGCGGAGAGCTTGAGTCATTCCTCCTGCAGCTGCAGACTCTCTTGCCTCCTCCCACCGGCCGCCCCCGACCGTCGGATGCTTACACCATGAAAGAAGGGAGAGAAAAAAATCTCAGCCAGGCTGCCTTGCCTCGTCAAGAAACGTGGCTACCCTCAGAGACACTGGCGGTCATCACACCCATGGCCACACCCCTCCGACTTTCAGGTACGACCATATAATCTCACTAAAACACTAGTAACTCAATAAGTTGATAAAGGATTTTCCAGAATTATCCTAGTAAATGTGTCTAATAACATCTGAATTTCTCCCACTGCCCTCGTCTTTTTTTTCTAGTCCTTCACACTCACTTTCCTCATCCACAAATCCTTCATCCTCGCTCAAATTAATGGGGAAATCGTCGCTTTCTCGGTCTGAATCGCTCTCGCTGCTGGTGGCCATGATTGTAAACAATGTGAGGAGCTCCACAACCAGTGACGTCACGTGCACATCGTCTGCTACTTCCGGTACAGGCAAGGCTTTTTTATTAGCGACCAAAAGTTGCCAACTTTATCGTGGATGTTCTCTACTATATGCTTTCAGAAAAAATATGGCAATATCGCGAAATGATCAAGTATGACACATAGAATGGACCTGCTATCCCCGTTTAAATAAGAACATCTCATTTCAGTAGGCCTTTAATTCAATGTATATCTCATGACACACTATCTGTATGTAATATGGCTTTTAAATTTGACAGATTTGTTTTTTAAATTTTTGGTCCAATATGGCTCTTTCAACATTTTGGGTTGCCGACCCCTGCCTTAGAGCAAGAGAAGCAAGGAAAAACTAATTCATAAGGTGCTCGTTTCTCTGGGCGCAATGAACCCTGGGAACTATTTCACAGTTTACTTATGACTCTACAGTTTTATGATGGTTTCGCTCTGATGCCCTGCACAAGATGGAAGACGACCAGCCACTGTCGTCTGCATTAATCAGAGGAGAACAAAAAGAACGGTCATTCAGTTTGTGTCGGAGACTTCAGGTGAAATCCTCCTGTGAGCCTTTTTTAACAAGCTCGCCCATTCATCAGTTCCCGCCCTGCTGCTGGGAACCGCTCGTTTCATCATAGACGTCACTGCGGATAACAGCAGCGGCTAAATCCTTAACATGTCGAGACGCCTGGAGACAAGCAGACGGTCCGGAGGAACCGCATCATTTGTCAACGGAAATGATGTTGAACGGGACGTCAGAAACTGTGGGAGACCTTGCATTGATTTTTAATTCACCGCTAAATACTGCATCCCATCATTTCTATATTGTGAACGACTTTCCCTGTCGCTCGGGTTCCATGGACCACTCAGGAAGGACATGATCGCTTGAACAGGTTTGACTCTTGTTTATTTTGCAATAAGATTTCTCTTGCCGGGTTGGATCGCTTTTCAGCCGCCGCCCTCGTTCTTGTCAGCTCCTTGCTTTTGCTGCTGCCGCTCTTCATCCGTCGTTGCAGGCTCTCCAACTCTTTCTGCCCCGATCTCTCCTCCTTCTCCCCTTTTATGCAGCGTAAGGAGAAAGGTTAATTGTTTCCCGGTAGCGACCCACACACCTGATCTCGCTCGTAGCGTCGCTCCCGCCACGCCCCGCCTCTCCGCTCAGCCGCATTTTCGGCCTCCTTGCCGCCATCTTGGGCAGGGCTTTGTGGGTACTGATTAATGCCAAGGGCTACCAGTTTGATACACACTTGAATAAATTGTCAGAAAGAGCCAATTTGCTCAATTTACCTTTCATAAATAAATCTACAAATATATATATATATATGTATATATATAAAAAAAAAAAAGGGTATTTCTGTTTGTCATTCCGTCGTACATTTTTTTTCCATTTACGGAAGGTTTTTTGTAGAGAATAAATGATGAACAAAACACTTAACTGAACGGTTCAAAAGAGGAGAAAACACGAAAAAAATGAAAATTAAATTTTGGAGCATAGTTTATATTCAATTTCCACTCTTTAAAATTCAAAATTCAACCAAAAAAAATGACGAAAAAAACTAGCTAATTCGAATCTTTTTTTAAAAAGTAAAAAAATTATTTATGGAACTTCATTAGTAATTTTTCCTGATTAAGATTAATTTTAGAATGTTGATGACATGTTTTAAATAGGTTTAAATGTATAACAAATTAGACCAAGCTATATTTCTGACAAAAACAAATCATTATTTCTTCTAGATTTTCCAGAACAAAAATTTTAAAATAAATTCAAAAGTCTTTACAATAAGATTTAAATTAGATTCTACAGATTTTCCAGATTTGCCAGAATATTTTATTTTTGATTTTAATCATAATAAGTTTGAAGAAATATTTCACAAATATTATTTATCGAAAAAACAGAAGCTAAAATGAAGAATAAATTAAAATTTATTTATTATTCTTTACAATAAAAATAAATACTTGAGCATTGATGTAAATTGTCAGGAAAGAAGAAGGAATTTAAAAGGTAAAAAGTTATATGTATAAATATCCTAAAATTCTTTTTAAGGTTGTATTTTTTTTCTCTAAAGTTGCCTTTCTGAAAGTTGTAAGAAGCAAAGTAAAAAAATTAAAGAATTTATTCAAACAAGTGAAGACCAAGCCTTTAAAATATTTTGTTGGATTTTCAAATTCTATTTGAGTTTTGTCTCTCTTAGAAATAAAAATGTTGAGCAAAGCGAGACCAGCTTGCTAGTAAATAAATACAATTTAAAAAATAGAGGCAGCTCACTGGTAAGTGCTGCTATTTGAGCTATTTTTAGAACAGGCCAGCGGGCGACTCATCTGGTCCTTACGGACGACCTGGTGCCCGCGGGCACCACGTTGGTGACCCCTGCTCTAGTTTGTAATGCACTTTTTTTTGTGCTGCAGCTAGTACAAAGATTTTTTTATATACTGTATATATTATACAAATATATAATACAATAATATATCAGTAGATATTATATACTGTATATATAATATGTCAATATTACATACATGTTATAATTTGTATTGCTACTATGGTACATTGTTAGTCTATTATCCTTTCCATCCTTTGTGACTGAGCTACTGTGTAGAACAATTTCCCTTGTGGATCAATCAAGTTTGTCTAAGTCTAAGTCTATGGTTCCTACATGCGCATAATTCCCTGCATGCATGGATACGCTCACCCTTCTCTAAATTAGGTGCCGTATAAACTTTTACTAAAACCTCCTAGTACGGGGGTCGGCTGCATGCAGGCTCTGGAGCTGCATGCGGCTCTTTAGCGCCGCCCTAGTGGCTCTCTGGAGCTTTTTCAAAAATATATGAAAAATGGAAAAAGATGATGGGGAAAAGACATATTTTTGGTTTTAATATGGTTTCTATAGGAGGACAACTATGACACAAACCTCCCTTAATTGTTATAAAGCACATTGTTTACCTTAAACATGCTTCAATGATTCGAGTATTTGGCGAGCGCCGTTTTGTCCTACTAATTTTGGCGGTCCTTGAACTCACCGTAGTTTGTTTACATGTATAACTTTCTCCGACTTCCCAAGATGTGTTTTATACCACTTCTTTTTCCGTCTCATTTTGTCCACCAAACTTTTAACGTTGTGTATGAATGCACAAAGGTGAGTTTTGTTGATGTTATTGACTTGTGTGGAGTGCTAATCAGACATATTTGGTGACTGCATGACTGCAAGCTAATCGATGCTAACATGCTATTTAGGCTAGCTGTATGTACATATTGCATCATTATGCCTCATTCGTAGCTATATTTGAGCTCATTTAGTTTCCTTTAAGTCCTCATAATTCAATTTATATCTCATGACACATGGCTTTTATTTTTCGGAATTGTTTTTGTGTTTGTATTCTTCGGAATTGTTTTTGTATTTTTGGTCCAATATGAGGAGGTGAGTAGAGTTGCCAGAAATTGTACTCAAGTAAGAGTACTGTTACTTTAGAGATTTATTTGTCAAGTAAAAGTAAGGAGTAGTCATCCAAATATTTACTTGAGTAAAAGTAAAAAAGTATGTTGTGAAAAAACTACTCAAGTACTGAGTAACTGATGAGTAACCTGTTTGTTTAATGATTACGGCAACAAATAATGCACAAAAACATAAAGATAGCAATGAGCAAATTCATAACTAGGAATAGCTCTTAAGCAACTAAAACAATAATATATATTAAATAATAATACATTAAAATAAAAAAAAAAAGGCAAATTGAGCCACAATAACTTAACAGCACAACAGGCTCAGAAGGCATTCAGAGATTGATTGATTAATGGGGATTAATTGATTGATTGATTGAAACTTGTATTACTAGATTGCACAGTACAGTACATATTCTGTACAATTGACCACTAAATGGAAACACCCCAATAAGTTTTTCAACGTTAATCAATTACTTAATAAATGACCAAGTCGAGGTGATCTACCTCATATATACATACACACACACACATATATATAAATATATACAGTATATAATTTATAGTTATTTATTTTGCCGTTTTTGTTGACATGTTAAAGGTGTTTTAATGAATATACATGCATGTTTAACATATAGATTCCGATCTTTCATGAAGACAAGAATATAAGTTGGTGTATTACCTGATTCTGATGACTTGTATTGATTGGAATCAGACAGTATAGTGCTAATAATGTCCACATTTTCAAATGGAGGAGAAAAAAAGTTACTCTTTTCTGTCTAATACCACATGAAAGTCGTTGGTTTTTGGCATCTTATTTGTCCAGCTTCCATATTTTCGTTTTTATACACTTTACAAGAAATACATTGGCGGCAAACTCCGTAGCTTGCTCGCTTGTTTGCGCTGGCTTTAGGAGACTCTTATTTTGTTAGCGCAGGCGCGATGGAGCGGCACTTTTATTGTGAAGACAGGAACTGTGCGATCAGTCTTTAGGCTTTTGACGGGAAGTACGGTTGAAATAAAAAGTGTCTTTTTTCCTTTACACTTTTGATTGATTGATTGAAACTTTTATTAGTAGATTGCACAGTACAGTACATATTCCGCACAATTGACCACTAAATGGTAACACCCCAATAAGTTTTTTAACTTTTTTAGGTCGGATTCGACGTGTGACGGTCACGTGACCGCCTGGTTTTGTTTGATTGGTCCAACGTCACCAGTGACTGCATTTGATTGGTGAAACGCAGGCGTGCGTAGTTCCTACTTTGAATGCGTGTCTGACAAAATCAAAACAAACAAAGCGTGCATTAACAGATCGATAAAAAAAAAAAGTAGCGATTAACGAGCTGATTGTAGATAAATGGAGCGGAGTAAAAGTAGCGTTTCTTCTCTATAAATACACTCAAGTAAAAGTAAAAGTGTGTTGCATAAAAACTACTCTTAGAAGTACAATTTATCCCAAAAGTTACTCAAGTAGATGTAACGGAGTAAATGTAGCGCGTTACTACCCACCTCTGCCAAAAAGGCTTTTTCAACATTTTGGGTTGCTGACCCCTGTCCTAGTAGGCAACGATGCAACTTTAACCAGAATGATACAAAAATACTGTATGATTAACGCTATTCTGATCTTCTTTTGATTGTTTCGTGGTTAGTGTCACGGCGTGAGCTTGCCGTTGTTGGTGTGATCCCAGGATGCAGAGACGAGAGGCGGCGTGCATTTGGATTATTTTAATGATGAAAAAGGAATTAAATATCCACAGGTGAGTCAAAGAACTAAGCAAAAGCCAAACAGAAACTGAGGCAGAGGTAAAAAAAAAAAACACAGGTATTGGAACGGCATAAATCCTCCTGGCTCCTGGTTCGAATCCAGCTTCCGCCATCCTAGTCACGGCAGTTGTGTCCTTGAGCAAGACACTTCACCCACCTTACTTGCAGTGCCACCCGCATTTGTAGAAATGTAGCTTAATCATTTTGAAAATGGGTCCCACAACTTAAAGCTCTTTGAGTTTGTAAAGGAAACGTGCTATATAAATATACTCAGTGACTCAGTGGAGACAAACGGAGACTACAACATAAAATGGGTTGGAAAGGAACTAAATACTAAAAGACAGGAAAACAAAAAACACTGTCATGACAGCTAGTAAACTAAAGTGCAGTAGTTTTTATAATATTTGATAAAGGGTCAGACGATAACCCAATCATATTTAAACCGAAGCAATTTTTCCCGTAAGAAAATAATGTAAACACAATTAATCTGTACCGGACACCAATAAATATTTACACAAAAACATTTAACAGAGAATAATTGTAGTTTATCATGCAAAAAACAATGTTGTGACGTTTGAAGTGTGTATTACATGAAACATCACTTTGATCTTGATTAAAGACCGAAGATTAAAGGCAATGACCTGAGAGGAAGGAGGAGAGCTCCAACTGTTTTCTTGAAATAAATCGTGTTTTTCGCCTTCCTTATGAAAGCGATGGCCCTCGCAACTTTGTTTGGCCCCATGGTGAGTTATTTTGCGGCTGTACTCATTACTAAACAGCATAGAGACTTGTGGTGCAAACTGAGTTAGGTAGCAAACAACTACGGAGTCCGACAGTGATGATATAAGGAAGTGTTGCAATAATAACATTACGATTTCCTTAAACTATCGCAGTTTATTCAAAACACGACAAGACTGAGTCACCGACTTATAGGGATTCCTTGTTTGAGCACCTGAGTCTGCGGAACGATACACTGACAAAAGGACTAGTTTGTCAGGTGCAATGTTTGGCTATAGAATAACCAAGACAACATATCAGGGATCCATCCATCCATCCATCCATCTTCTTCCGTTTATCTGAGGTCGGGTCGCGGGGGCAGCAGCCTAAGCAGGGAAGCCCAGACTTTCCTCTCCCCAGCCACTTCCTCCAGCTCTTCCCAGGGGATCGGTTTGTTTTGAACTAAATTCGGCGGCCTATAAGGTGTCATTCCCGAGCCGCCAGTTGACGAAACCTGGGGAAACTGATTTACCAGCGAGTATCTAGCAGCTAGCTCACATTTGGCAGGATTGCAAAAAATAAAACCAGTTTGCAGTAAATTAGATGGCTAGGGAGGAACTTTTACAACGATAAAAGTTCGGATCTGGGAATTTAAAAGTGGTCGAGCAGATCAGGGTTGTGTACACATTGACTTTTCACTGAAATGAATCAGTCTAACTATTTACAGTTCAAGACGCCATTAGGATTCCTACGCTAGCATGTCCATCCTCTTCCCGGCTAACTGGGACATGGCCGTGTGCTCCATACAAATCTAAATAAGTGGGAAAACACTTTCATGCGGAGCAAAAAAAAAACTGCCTCAGATGTCGCTGGCACGGAAACTAAGAGATAAAGTCCTCTTTGGTGTCTTGCCCCTTGACTCAAAACACTTTGATTTGTCTGACTGGAGCAGTGGGAGCGTCTCCCCGCTGCCTACCTGCACCAACTTTTATCCTGGAGTGATGTTTGCCTGCAGAGGAAGCAGGAGAAAAGGCTCAGTAAGCAGTAGTGACTTTTATGTCCTGAAAAACTGTGTTTTAATTATCAGAATCACCCGGGGCGACGATGAGGCTACTTCTGTGATGAATCAAGATGAGTGTGGGTGTGTGCTGATGCTCTGTTCCAATGCACAAGTCTGCCCGTTCTCTCTCATATCTTTGCAAATGTGTCAGCGTGTTTGTCTCCCGCTGTGACGGGGCGTCTCTAATGGAGTGTGCTTCTCGCTCAGACAGGAGGTCTCAGGTAGTGTTGACATTCAGGCAGTGGAGGGCCACCATTGGGGGTGACAAGCAATCACTCTTTCAGCAGCCTCCCTAATTACACCACAGTTTCAAAACAACCGAACGGTTCCGGTTACTTCCAAGCAGGCGTCCCATGCGTCTGTTTGCACTGCAAAAACTCAGTGTTCAAAAACAAGACAAAAAAATACAAAAATTAGAGGTATTTTATTTGAACTAGGCAAAATTATCTGCCAATAGAACAAGAACATTTGGCTAGTCAAGACTTTCCAAAACGAGTCAAATTAAAGCTGCAAACAGCGTTGGTCGGGCCCGCTTTGGCTGCTGCCCCCATGACCCAAGCCCTGGTCTAGGTCAGACCTACATAGAGGTATTTGTTTCATGTCTGTTTGAATAGCTCTGAGTGGTAAAGGTGGCCGACCTCTGATGTATTTCAACGGGCGGGCGGTTGCGGTTCTGATAAAATGATGGTTCGGGTGACCGGCGGGTGGATGACGACTTGGGTGATGCGGTTGCGGATGATATAATTGCCTATTAGCGCATCTCTAGTCCATATATAAGGCGCACCGGATCATAAGGCGCACTCTCAGCTTTTGAGAACATTTTAGGTTTTTAGGTGCGCCTTATAGTGTGGAAAATACGGTACCTTGGATCCGACTCCTTCACCGAGTCGAAGCAGGGTCTGCAGATTGAAAGTCCGGAGCGCAAGG